>NC_043986.1:8577025-8647025 GCF_902150065.1 Myripristis murdjan | reverse complement strand
CCCATTCACTCTTACCTGGTGGGGACACAAGACACAAGACACACTCCTACCTTTTCACTTTGATCCAAACCAAATTTACAGATGTACAGATACTATCTGTATTTTTCTATATTTAGTCTCTATTGTATATACTTTTAATTTTAATTTTTAATTTTTTTGTTTTTATTGATGATGCTGCTGTAACGTGTGAATTTCCCAGTCTGGGATCAATAACATATACCTATCTATCTATCTATCTATCTATCTATCTATCTATCTATCTAGACCAAACCCCCAAACCTTGGTCCATAAAAAAAAAAAAAAAAAAAAAAAAAAAAGAGGCGTTCTCGTTCTGGATCAAACCAAACCATGATTCGCTTCATTTCTAGAGTGAAAACATTTTTCGGATGGCTCAGACTTTTGGGCCAATTAAAGTGACACGCAGTCTTTATGCTACTTGACCCAAAGGGTAAAAGGGGCAAATTCGATCTGGTGATATGGATAATGAATGAATTCAAACTGGTCTTGAGCGTTATGTGTGAAATTGGTGCTGCTGGTGGTAAGGCCATAATAATGTCATTGTAATGGCAATGAAAACCTCCTCTTCTGACCTGAGAAGTAAAATGGTATCGGCTGTGTTCATCCATTGCGCCCTGTTATTAAAAGTTATGACTGTTTTAATAGTTTTTTTTTTAAATCAAACACAACTAGTACTAAATGTTTATTGCTGTCATTGTAAGTATAAACAATGTGTAATCGTAAAACTTCAATTATTTCTGTCCATTATCAAAAGCAACAGGCCTATGACACAAGATTATATTTAATTTTTTTATTCTTATTTTTCTTACTTATTCTTCTCATTTCTTCTTTATTCTACTTTATTCTTTTATTTCTATTCAATGTATTTCTTTTTTTGTTTTTATTTTGCCTGAGCAGTTTGGCCCTTTCCCACGTGGGGCCCTCCACAGCAGCACCACATGACGCGGTGACATCTGTGCGTGGGGTCGTCACCATGGCTACCAACACACACACGTCTCACCAAGCTACTTTTTTTTTTTTTTTTTTTTTTTGAAACACTTACTACCTGCTTTGTCTTTTCGACTGTCCTCACTACAGTGGGACGTCCCTAAAATAAGCCCCGTTATGCAATAAGTTACATTTTAAATGATTATTTTTTTCTACATGATCTGCAAGTCATTTGAACTTAAAGGCAAAATTTAGTTGCCACACGGTGTGATTTTAAATGTCCATTCCATGATGTTCAAAGCCAAGTGCAAAGGCTGTGCTGGGAAATCTTATTTGCAACAGTAAATTGGTTCGGGACAGGCCACAACCAGGTGAACCCTCTGCAGAAAGGGCAAGGGTGCAGTGGCCGGATTGAGATTGAGCCTCCATTTTTTAAAAAAAATTCTTTAGTCTTTGTTCTCTTTCCATTTTTCTGTGACTTCCTCCTCTTCCCCTCTCTTACTTGTGTTTTCTTTATTCTTTTGTTGATCGGTCTTTCCTGGGTTTGGAGTTTTGTTGATGTAACGGGTCGGGGGCCGCGGCCTGAGCGGCACAAAGAGACACGAAACACACATACGGACCCCGATCGGCTCCCTGCTGACGCCAGACAAGGTTAGTCCAACAGAGCGTGATAAACTAATGCGGCCACTAGGGGTGGGAATATGCAGGAACCAAACAATTAGATTCAGTTTCCCTTGGCCGGTTCAGAGCACTGCTCATTCATACATTCATTCATTCACTCATTCATACATTCATTCTTTGTCTTTGGTTGTTCCAAAACAGAGTCAGGCCAGAAAATGAGCTTTTAATACTTTTTAAAATCTCAGTATGCTGTGAATAATCATTAAGTTGTTGGTACTGATCAAAACCCCAGTGATATATTAGGGTCATTTTCTGCTAAGAGTCCATTAAATCTCACGTCTATCCACTTTAAACCCAGAGAAAAATTAGTTACTGGAAGGATTTTTTTTTTTCATATTTTTCTTCTTTTGATGTAGAAGCACCGGCCTGATTGCAGGAGCCTGTGGAGTTTGGAGGTTGGAGTCCCAAAGGTCAAAGGTGAGGTCCAGCTGCAGGCTCTGGGTGTTTCCATTTGCACCTGGGATCAATTCGCCTTTCAGGGTTCCCACAGGTTACACAATATTGAAAAGTTTCCTTAGAGTAATTCACTTTAATAAGACCTATGAATCTGAAGTGTGTTTACAGTTTTTGTAAATATGAAAAACACTCGATATTGCATTTTTACAGCTCCTGAAAATCCATGCAAAAGTCTGGGAATTTGACATTTGATGGAGTGGGAACTGTGTTTTCTAATGTAGCATCAAAAGATCTCCTCATTTCTCTCTCTCTCTCTCTCCCTTTTCCTTTCTCTCTCTCTCTCTCTCTCTCTCTCTCTCTCTCTCTCTCCCTCTCTCTCTCTCAGTATAATGGATGTGTGTGGGCTGCGGTGTCAACACTAAGGACATGGGACAAAAATGAGACAGACTGTTACAGAAAGGGGCATTTTATAACGAGACGACAATACCCCCTTTGTAAAAGTGTGTGTGTGTGTGTGTGTGTGTTTGCGTGTGTTTGCGTGCGTGCGTGCATCCATGTGTTTACTTCAGTGGAGGTATGCTGCAGCCGTCTGTGTGCATTTGTCCATAAAGCTTGAACCTGTGAAGTGTGTGCAGCCCAGAGTTTATTTAGTGGAGAATTGGATTACATGGAACGAGACTGGAATAATCTCATCACCGTTACTGTGACAACAAAGAAATCAGACTACCGATTTTGAAATCGGTGATTACAGATTGGGTTAATCAAAAAGAAAATTTGAAGGCACTTGAAGTTGAGGGTGGACATTTATGTAATGATATTCAGACTGCAATCTATAAATGAAAAAACATACACATTTCCTGTCTATATTCACATTTTAAGCATTTTGGAGGCAATCTACAATAAAAGTAACAAGTAATCAGATTACATATTTGACTTTCTGATCATTAATGAGTAACCAGTGAGCCAAACAGTCAGGAGCAGTCAGATCAGAGGGAGGTTATGATATTCAGATTACAAAAAACAGCAGCTGTCTTCTTTTATGCATTATTTTACTACTTTAAAAACAAATTTAAAATTAAAAACACACTATTCAGTTTAGAATCAGAAAAAAAAGTGGCGATCCCTCGTCGGGTTATGTCGTAGCTTCACACAGAAACATTTTTTGTCTACGAGAAGGCGAGCACACATGCAGTTTTACTTAGATGCCAGTTGCTATCTGCAGCGTAAAGCGACTGGACAGTTTCACAGCCGAGACGCTGACAGCACTAAGCTCATCAGACAGTCCAGTCCTGTGTTGTGCTGTGAAATATACAGCGCCGGCCAAGCTGTGCGATATTTCACCGCTCATGCTTTCCCTCTCCTGTAAGGGGAGTCAGAGCCGAGGAAGGTGAGAGGGGGTTTAAAGGATTAAGGATGATGAACGACCGGGGTTTAAAGGGGGGAAATCCGCCCTTAGACACAATTATTCCCATCATATTGGACAGCTCGGTCCAGATTTATCAGCGGGAGGTTTGAAACCGGAGAGCAAGGTGTCCGTGATGCGGTAAAGACACAAAAAATTCATAAATACAGCATGTTCTCCCAAAATGAGGACAAGCGTGGCTATTTTCTCACTGATCCTCGTATATTCTTGAAACAAAAATGCATTTCTCCACATTAAGAACCGTTTTTGTTTATCTGGCACCTTGTACTAAAGCATCTTAAGAGACTCACAAAAACCTTCTTTTGTGTGCATGGTGGGCTGTTTCCTCTTGTGCACTGTGTGGCTTCCAAAAAAAAAAAAAAAATCATTAATCATGTTTCTGTCAACATTTTTTATGCAAATTTTGCTGAACTGAATAAAAAATGCTTGCTGGAAAACCTCAAAAATGCAACTAAAAGTTTAATGCTTGCCTGAAGTGGATAAACTGTTTATTTGCAATAAGAAGAAATGCGATGGAAATATATTTGCTGAATAAAACCTGGACGTGTGCATCGGATTTGATCACATGACTGGTTTCTTGTTGACAGCTGACAGCATTTTTTTTTTTTTAATTCTTATTGCTCTTATTGTTTTATCTACTTATTTATTTATCTGATTTCTACACTCTTCCTTTTTTGCATTCTTTGTTTGGCCTTATTTTAAATTAATATAGCCATGCATTCTTATTATTGCTTTTTGATTTAAGTTGTTTCTGCACCACTGAAAATGAGGGTTCTCCTTCAATCTGTTTTCCGTTCTGTTGTGTTAAATAAATAAAATGTTGTAGCAGGACACGTTCCTGCATGTTATTCACTCACAGAAAGCAGATGTCACAGAAATGCACCTTAACCTGCTCGATTGTTTGGTGGCATTTACGTTTTCTCTTGCAGCGAATGTGAATGTTTTATGGGAGCAAAGCTACTGATGCCAGATCTGAGCCAAAAGTTTTCATGCTGTGATCTGATCTCCTCAAAGGCTGATGGATGCACTGAAGTCCAGGGCAGAGAAGGTGAACTGCAGTTCTGTGCTACGTCTGAGGTGCAGGATTTGGCCGAATAAAACCAAAATCAAAAGCAAAAATTAGCTGTTAAATGATTCGGAACTCCCTCATTACATGAAAACAACCATGAAACTTTCAAAAGTGTAAAAAAAAAAAAGTGTAGTTCCCTAATCCTGGCTGGGGTTTGTGATATACTGCAGAGGCGATGCAGCTGAGGAGAGGAAGATGAGGATGAAGGTTTCAGAGGATTATAAATGACACTTTTGAGAGAGAGCTTGGGGGAGCTGTATGAGCAAGACCGACGTGCGGACAAAACAGATGAAAGATTATTTTAATTAAAACATATCTCTTGTTCCTGTCGTTCACTCTCTCCACCTCTCTCTCTTTCTCTGTCTCACCCTCCTGCCTCTCTACTTTCTCTCTCTTTGTTAGTGTCTTCACTCCTCTCCCTGTTTCTCTCTCACACTTTTTAATAACCCCTCTCTTGTTTCTCTTTCATCTCCTGTTGTCTCCCCTCTCTCTCTCGATGCCTCCTGTTATTTTCTCCTAGGCGACTTCTGGAATGAAGTGTATGTGTGTGTGTGTATGTGTTTGTGTTTATGTGAGTGTGTGTGTGCTGGCAGACTGAAGGGGAACAAACTTGAATGCAAAAAAACACTAAAACCCACATGAAAAGCTCTAATCACCACTTGCATTTGACTGCGTCTGAGTCTGAACTGATAACGGGAACATGATGTCGCCTTTAAAGGCTGATGTGTGTTGTTCTTGTGTCCCCATCCATAATTGATGTGGCTTCACTTCAGGCTCGGTCAGAACTGCGGTGTCTTTGGGCAATCCGCATCAACTCGTGAAGCAGGAAATGTCAGAGTTCACCACCGGAAATTTACACTCAAATGGTGGATAAAGTTGTACGTGTGAGCGGGTCTATCATGGAACTCACCTGAGTTTACTGGTTTCACTTTGATACACTAGCCGGGTTTCCATGCAAAGTGTTTCACATATTTTTAATGCATTTCAAAGCTTAGATAAAAGAAAAAATGAATAAATTATGCAAAGAGTTACGTAAATTATCCTGAAAAGTTCAAGTTCAAGTTTGTTTAGAGCCCAAAATCACTCCCTCCATCGCTGCTGCACTGCTCATAAGGTCAGATGATGGTGATACTACAAATCAGCGGTCCATGTTACCAAAATAATTATTATTATGGGGTAAATTAATAGACTAGTGAGAACTGATGGAGGGGAGTTGTTCACTATGTGCAAACACTTGAGGCTGAGATTGAGACTTTGGCCCTTGTAAATTGATAATGAATAAATATTATCTTTATAAATAAATATTGTCTCACCTCTTTTATTGTTGCATTTTTATCAGTTCAAATCTATTTTTAATTACCACAACAACATAAATCCAACTTTTTTCTTAGACGTGTCTGAATCTGAGGTAGTTTGTGCTCTGTGCTTGAATGAGTTCTTTTGATTTTTATCAGCAATGTGGTAAAAAAAAAATCAAATTGCAGTTATTGCGACATACTTTTGCCGAAATGATATTTTTGGCATCATAATTTTGATTTTCACTGGGAAAAAAAACTATTAAAATGATGATGTCATTTTTGCTGTACCAAAACAAAATGTTAGTGTGTATGTGTGTATGTAGTTCTCATGTCTGGAGAATACAGTTTGTAGGCCAGGGCGTCTCTGTAGCAGCACAATATTTCATTTATGATGGCATCATGTCACATTTTACGTTTCTCAAGAACCTGCTGCTATATTTCACCTGGCCACACTGCCATTTTGAGAATATTTCGATGTCGATTGTTCAGACTTCAGGAAAATGCCGTTAAAATGTGGGATTTGAAATGTTTATGGCTCTTGCATGTCTGCTGTCACAGATAAACAAATTAACAAGGACACACACACACACACACACACACTCATCTCTCAAGAAACTGCATTCATAATTCAAAAGCTCAGATTCCCGGTTGAGTTCCCAGAGTGCTCCTGACATCCTCCGGCTGTGACATTGGCCGACCGAAGCCTGGATCTGGAGCGTGAAGCCGGGCAGAAGGCAGGTGTGTGTCCCTGGGCCGGGTGACGGGGCGTCCCGTGGGTCCTGGGACGTGGAGGAGGTGACCCTGAAGAAAGAGAAGGGCAGGACACAAGTGTGTAGAGGCATGTGTGCATGAATGTGTGTGTGTGTGTGTGTGTATGCTGAGGGAATGACAGAGAGAGAAAATGCAATGACCTGTGGCAGATGGTCATGTGATCACCCCGTCCATCCGTCTGTCTGCAGATCAGCTCCAAAAGCAGATTTACACCAAACTGGGTGACAATGTTGGTCAAAGGTCAGCGAAGAAGTGGCCAAATTTTCAGGCCAATAGACGCTTTCAACGCTTCTGAGTTTGATGCAACAAACGTTTTTGAATCTGCAATATTTTCTTCCGCACTATGATATTTACCACATTGTTCCACGAAAGACGCAGTGGAACCAACACTCAAATGCTTGAAGGACTACAAACTGTTTTTTTTTTTTTTTTTTTTTTTTTTTTTGAGAATATTCTGATCCTTAGTCCAAACAGGGCCATAATTTCCAGCAGTGGCCTTGGTGGAGGTCTGTGCTTTACCAAGTGAATTCTTAGTTTTGACGTTTTGGCAACACCGTCCCCTGCTTTCATGCCAGAAACGCATATTAAATTTAACTGAGAACTTCAGATTCAGACTGAAAATGAGAAATAAAGGAAGCTGTGAAATGTCACACAGGTGAAAGAGAGACAAAGGGGGTGAAAATGATTAAGAGCAAGAGAAAGAGACCACGAGTGACGAGGAGAAAGACTGAGACAGAGAGAGATTAAGGAGGCACAGAGTGTGAGAGACAGGTTAAAAACAAACAGAGAGCGAGACAGGTAGGAGGTCGCTGATAATGAGAGAGAAAGTGTGTGTGTGTGTGTGAGAGAGAGAGTGAAAGAGAGAGAGAGAGACAGCTGAGGCAAGACTCGTCCACATTATCTTGGCCGATAGTTGCTGGAAACGCTCGACTCTTCACCTGTCAGATGGTATTAGAGGACAGGCTGCCGTTCTGAGTGGCTGGTGACCTGGATAGTGGACACACACACACACACACACACACACTCCAAGCCTGCATGCACAGCTGTGATTTACTCTCCATCACGGCTCTGAATCGCCACTCAGTCTGTTTCTTTTCTTTTTCTTTTGGAGCCAAACTGAAAACATTCAAACTCAAATATTTCCAAACGTCTCTCGGCCCTCTGAGTGTGAACGCGGACGCTCATTCACAGCGCCGTGATTTGTGATTTTAATGGGCCCTCCTTGTGTCTCCTTCAGCAGGCTGTTTGCTCCCTCATCATAAAGTCCATTCACTGGCGGGGTCAACTATGCGAGGTGCGCCTGATTTACATCGCCGGCCACATTAGAACCGCTTTAACAGTCTAAAAGGAAGCTGTAATGGCCCGGTGATTTAGTAAGCTGCTGTAAAACGAGTGCACCACGGGTATTTGAAGTATGTCAACTCTGACACACGTGAATGAATGAAAATAAGGGCTTTCAGCACCTTTTCACTTTCACCACTTCATCGCCACAGCCTGCAGCCTGGCAAGACAAAGTGAATTAGACTGCCATGTTTGTAGGAGCTTTACAGGTATCAGATGTTTTTGAATTCATATGAGTGTGTGTGTGTGTGGGTGTGTGTGTCACATAGATAGCTCTAGGGTCTGAACTGTAATGTTATTTAATATGTCGGCTGAAAAAAAAAAACGTGTGTACGCCTGCAGTCATGTGTGTATGCGTTGGTTTATGTGCATGTGAAGAGAGCAGTGTGTGTGCATGTGTGTGTGTGTGTGTGTGCATATGGGCATGCGTGTGCTTGCATGAATGTAAGTGCAGTCAGTCTGTGTGTCTGCATGTGTGTGTGTGTGTGTGCATGTGTGTGGTTATAGGTATGGTTGTGTGTGTGTGTGTGTGTGTGTGTGTGTGCCAGCTGTCATTTAATCCATCCATCTGAAGGTTGCTCGGCTCCCACCGTGAGCGTCCACTTCACCTCTCATCAGCCAATCACCTTCCACATTCCTCCACCTTCCCAGGATCCCGAGGACCCAGGGAGCACGGCCGCAGGGCGTTACCATGGCGCTGGGGTGATGAGGTCACCCCCCCTCGCTGGCGCAATGATTGTATGAATGCTGGTGGAGGAAGATAAGAAGACATGAGGAAAGACACACACACACACACACACACACACAGTGTCTGATATGTCCTTACAGCTACATGCTCTCTGTTTTTGGGGTCATTTTGCATTATAGATGAAAAATAGATAGATTGTATGGCACATACTTTGAAGCCAGATAAATAATGGTTAATATAGCCTGGATACGGAGGGCTTTTATGTGTTTCAACATGTAATTTTTTTCATTTTAATCTTTTAATTTCTTCCAATCTGTGCTCCTACTACAGTAACTACAGTAAGATATACAGCAAGCTTAACCATCTATAAACTCTAAACTTTAACCATCTCCAGCCCACTGTCTACACTCAGGAGTTGAGTCAGCCAATCACAGCACTTGGCAGCTGTTTGGCAGCCATATTGGAAGTCCTCAGCAACAGAGACTGGGAACAGCTCAAACTCACAATGTGAACATAACTGCAATACTAAATAGAAACAGTTAATTTCTGCCGTTTTCGTCTGACCATTTTTACCACTGATAAATCGGTAACACTTTACAATAAGAGTACAACAATTAACATTAGTTAATGCCGTAATAAACATTAAGTAACAGGTAATAAACATTAAGTAACAGTTAACTAACCGTTAACTAATGTGTCTAAGAATCATTTACTAATGCTGTTCATGCTAAGGTATTAATTTATATGTTATTTAAGGGTTATTGTACATATTATTAACATTAGTAAATGCCATAACAATCATTAACTAACAGTTAATTAACCATTACAGCATTAACAGGGGCGGACTGGGACAAAAAATCGGCCCGGGCATTTTGGACCAGACCGGCCCACCACATTCGATAACGCACACCTTTCCGGTCTTTTTGCTCTCTTAAATGTGTATACCAACTGTGCAACTCTTTAAAGCCATAATGCCATGCAATTAGTTAGCTGTCATCAGCAGTGTTGGGCACATTACTTTGAAAAAGTAATTAATTATAGTTACTAGTTACTTCTACTAAAAAGTAATTAATTACCAGGAAAAGTAACTATTACGTTACTTTTTAAAAAATTGTTCAAATATGTCAAATTACTTGGCTGCCCCAATCATACTGGACTATAGTACTATAGTGGAACAATAAAATACAATAGATGAATAGGAATTGAACTTTTTTATTCTATTGAACAGGCCACAACTGGCCAACACCTTTTGGGCATCTATTTCAGATCAGTAAGTGCAGGTGCCTATCAGCATGAATGGAGAATGAGCCCAAACTGCACATAGGAAGGTCATGGCGACAAACAAAGTATACCACACAAATCCTTTAAATCTGAATCTGATTCGATTGGTATATATATCTCCCCATAAAGTTAGAACAAGGCATTAAAAAAGGCAAAAAAAAAACAAAAAAAAAAAACAATAACAACAACAACAACAACAAAAAAAAACCCCAAACAAAACGAGGCAAAATAATAACAATAATAATGATAATAATAATAATAATTTAGCACCTGGGTTACAAATTCACAAAAAGAGTACAGAAATGAAAATTACAGAAACCCTAAATGCCACTGTGTGTGTGTCATCTAGCCAATGACAGGCAGAATGATAAGAATCACTTCACTCTCATGGTTAACTACGGAAGCCCTAAAGGGCCATACATACATATATTTTATTTCCTCCGTTTTCTCGTGATAACCAGATAATTTTCCTCCGTTTTCCCGTGATAACGAGATAAATTTCCTCCGTTTTCTCGTGATAACGAGATAATTTTCCTCCGTTTTCCCGTGATAACCAGATAATTTTCCTCCGTTTTCCCGTGATAACGAGATAAATTTCCTCCGTTTTCCCGTGATAACGAGATAATTTTCCTCCGTTTTCTCGTGATAACGAGATATTTTCCCTCCGTTTTGAATGAATGAATGAAACGTGATAGGCCTGAGATTTCCATCATACGTGACATGTCATGCTGACTGACGTCTCCTTGGACACATAAAGCAGGGGTCACCAATCATGTGCCATCGAGGGCCAAGAGGCTGCAGGTTTTCATTCCAACCAAGACCTCCACCAGGTGATTTCACTGATCACCTCACCTTGTATCAGAAAGGAGGAACTAATCAGTGAAATCACCTGGTGGAGGTCTTGGTTGGAATGAAAACCTGCAGCCTCTCGGCCCTGCATGGCACATGATTGGTGACCCCTGACATAAAGCATAAAGCTATTTCAGCCTGTGTCGGGCCTTGATTGAACAGATGATGCGGTGATCGATATTCTCCTGCTCCTCTGACATTGCTACACTGACTGATGTCTGCAATGCTTTAATAAACTAGACAATCGCTTTGTTTTCTCGATTTAATTATCTCGTTATCACGAGAAAACGGAGGAAATTTATCTCGTTATCACGAGAAAACGGAGGAAATTTATCTCGTTATCACGAGAAAACGGAAGAAATAAAATATATGTATGTATGGCCCTTTAGGGCTTCCGTAGGTTAACAACAAAGTGAGGTACTAAAGTAAAATGCGCCTTTTGTCCAGGTGAGGATTTGAACCGAAGACCTCCTGCATGGCAGACGGGGGCACTATCCGCTCTACCATCAGGAATTGTGTTCCTCTAGCATTGTTTGTGCTTGTTCTTCATTCATGTTGATAAATTACGAAAAAGCGAAAAAGTCCGATCGGTTTGAAAATTGACAGCCGCTTTTTTTCTCGCAGTTTCTCTGCGCCACTTTTGCGTTTTCTCTCCATCTCAGTAGATCCTATGAGATAACGTTCGACCCGCGTTGCACTGCACACCGGCGCACCGAGCCACAGGCTCGTGATATGATTGGGCCAGCCCCGTGTCAGTGAAGAAAAATAACCAATGGGCCGCAGAGCAGCGTGTCTCAAGGGCCGGCCCGGTGATTAGTAAACAAACTCTTGCAATGACTTTATTTGCCGAAATCATTATGCAGGCGGGACCAAACTACGCAAAAGGGGTTGTTTAGCAATGTTATTGGGCCAGCCCAGTGTCAATCGGGCCGCCGATCTACTGATCTTACGGTCAGCTATTTCAATAATAATTAAAAAAAAAAAAAAAAAAAAAAAGTTTTGGGGGACTGTCGGCCCACTTAGCACATCGGCCCACCGGGCAAATGCCCGGTGTGCCCGATGGCCAGTCCACCCCTGGGCATTAACTAACGTTAACTAACATTAATTGTTATACTGTTAACGTAAAGTGTTACCGATAACTCTGATCAGTTTAATCAGTTCCATATTTCCAGCTTGTTAGTTAGCTTACCATAGCATTGTATCTGCTCAGCTAACCGTCTCTGCCCTTGTAATTGTAAGCTCTGTAAGGAAAAACTAATTTCCTTGTAGGCATAATAAAGTTGAACACATAAGTAAAAAGTCAGCATTCGTTGTGGTTGGGCTACCTGCATGTTTGTACAGCGTGCAGGATCAACATCACTTGCTCGGTTATTTCATGACCTCAGTCATTTTCAAAAACCTTTTTGAAACTTTCTCATCTCAGAGGCTGATGCATGATTATTTCCACCAATCACAGTGAGTCCCACATGTGCAGCAGGTTAACCAGGTGGTGTGAGCAGTCTGTGATTAGTTATTACTCTCATTTCACCAAACAAATTAAAGATTTTCCTTGCAAAGCCTGTTTGAAATCATTGGAAAGAGGCGTGGCACCTGATGCACAGGTGAGACTGAGATTGAGATTTGATCGAGGTTGTCATTGGGGGAGGAAATAATACATCACTGCCCTGTCTGAGGAGGAGTTTTAAAAAGGTCTGAGCTCGCCAAACGATGCCAAAAAAACAGTCAACTGAGCTGACCGTCGCCAATCATCAGTATTGAGAAGATTGTGAGAAAAGATGGGAGGACGGAGAGTCTCTACGTGTCTGTAACCGATCAAATTTCCTGCAAACAAGCACATGGCAGTGGTTAACATCACATACCACCAAACGGCCGTCCATTCACAGCCAATAAAAGAGCACTGTGTACTTTAAGACACACTCAGGAAGATCTACGCCGCTGTCAATGTCCCGTTGAAACCGCGGGGAAACGGGTCACGGGGGTCAGGGCTTCTCCGGCGATGTTTTATCTCATGACTTCAGCTTCAATTTTCTGTGATATGGGAGAGGCGGATTCCATTCTTCGGTGTTTTGCTTGTGGAACCCAGAGGAACCACAATTAGCATCACATTACGTCATTGCAAGAGTTTTCAAATTCTGTGATAAAATACTGAAAACCTACAAGGGAATACAAGCACCATGCCCAGTTTTTAATGTGTCTTGCCTTAAATGCGGCATTGAATTGCTGCCATGTTCCTTCTCTTGGAAAAAAAATCAGAAAATCAGGTGGTTGGTTGAACTGTTGATCTGAAAAAAAAAATGGTGCCACTGATTTCAGTATTGCTCATAGAAATTGCAGTATAGGCAGGGACATGGGACAGTGGATACATGACACAAGGTTACATTAGCCAAAATTTAAGCAGATTAATGGTTTGGTTACATTATTTAGTCTTTGGATGCACCAATTAAAGTTGAACTCAACCAATAACATCACTGGCTCTTTTTCCCAAAATGTGTGTAAAAAGCAGATCTGCAAAATGTAAACCAAAGAGTGACACACATGGGTGCCAGGCTCGTCCTTATACTGAGTTGAATCCTGTTTTGTACGAGCAGTTGTAAACATTTTATGGTATAATAATCATAAAAAAAATGTTCTTTACACTTTGTACTTTTGCCAGATTTACTGAGACAAAGGGCGCTGCTGGCGGCTGTTTTAGTTTTACTTTTTTCCGTCTTTATCTCCGCATACAGATCACCTTTGTCCAACTGGCTTACCTCAGCTCTATTGCTGTGTGGTTTCTGATGTATCAGCAGGTTGATCGACTGAAGTGAGATCCCATTTGATTAAAAACGACACAGAAAAACTGCTGCCGATGTCCCTCATGTGTTAGATATGAACACCTTTGTCTATAACGTGTGCACAATTTTAGCATTTAGTGTTTATTTATGAGCGAATTAGAAGTAAATCCACTTGAGTTAACTGAATTTACAGTGAAGTGAACTCAGCAGAGAGAGAGAGAGAGAGAGAGAGAGAGAGAGAGAGAGAGAGAGAGAGAGAGAGAGAGAGAGAGGTTGGGTTGAAGCCAGAGAAGCACTTAAAGGATCAGGAAAGTGTTAACAGAGCAAGGAAATTTCATCCTCATTCTCCTTTCCTTTCCTTTCCTTTCCTTTCCTTTCCTTTCCTTTCCTTTCCTCTATTCTATTCTATTCTATTTTATTCTATTCTATTCTATTCTGTGGAAAGCTTCTCTTTAAGTTTAGGAGTTTAGGTTGAAGTCTCTATTTCGTCATGGGTCTCCTGTCAGACGCGTGGGAAAGCTCGCCTGTGTCCGCTTGTTAAATGAGCCACTCGATTTCTTACGCTGATGGATTTTTACGGGCTCATCAGCGATATTAAACGTCTGCAGACGCCTAAATTATGACGGAGCGCGTCCCTCTCATCTCTCATCTTGTCTCACTGTCGTTTTCACTCTTCCTCTCCTCCTTATCTTCCTCCCGTGCCGTCAGTCTCCTCGTCCCGCTGTAATTTTTACAACGGAGGTTATCTCGGAGGCAACATGTGTTTCCATGTGTGGACTCGCTCCCGCCTTTCATGTGAAACAAACGCGAAGAACATAGCGGTGACCTTTTTTTTTTTTTTTTTATTTATGATCCGCCATCGGCCTGTTTGCACACACACACACACACACACACAAACACATAAACACATGCACATTCTTGCAGAGAGATAGAGAGCAGGCAGACTGGATGGAGAGGAGAAGTGAACGGTGTTGAGGGATATATGACCAGCCATGTTCATACACACACACACACACACACACTCTGCATGCATGCATCGGAATGAGCAAGACATGTGTTTTGCACAAAGCTCCTACTTTGTCAGTCTTGTTTTTTACTGTTATATAACACTTTGGACACTTTATGTCTTTTGTATCTTGGACAAATCCAAACTGATGAATATTGTGAAATGCTGTCGGGAAACACACAATGTTTTTGTTGTTGTTGTTGTTGTCGTCTGGACAGTGACCCTATGTAGAGGACAGGTTTGAAGGAGTGAACTGATGTGCTCCTCATCACACACACACACAGGGTCACTGGGTTCAGCCATTTAACGTTTTGGGCCTTTTATCCAAAAAACACACACACAGTGAAGTAAGCACAAACAGTATGAACTGATTCAAGGACCATCAGGAGGAGAAACACTTTTTTCCAAAGCTGGTGAATAACGGAGAAACAAGGCTGAACGAGTGACGTGGTGAGAATTCATGTTTCAGAGCCTGATTGTCAGTATAAATAAATATCTAAAAATAAACAGTTCAGAGAGGCTGTGATGGAGCAGTATGTGTTGTGATCTTGAAATAATAATACCTGAAATACCTGGGTAGTTGGCTCTTTACCACCGTGTGAATCTCAAAGTTACTCATCAAGACCAGGAGCTGCTCTGATGAGTTTAGTTGTAGTCAGTTATTTACTGTATCTGGTCTCCCAAACAGGAAATATTTCACTTGAATGCCTGCAAGTCGTCAATTCTTGCTCTAAAAGCGAACTACCACTTTTTGGTGAACACTTTGCTCTACATGTGAGAACTCAAATTCTATCAAAAATAAATAAAAGACAATGTGTGTGTGTTGTTGAATCGGTTCATAAATGTGTTAAAATAACTTCTCATACAGTTTTTGTTGCCTTCACCCAAGTGATATGGGAGTGATAAACTGCAAATGCTACAAAATCATCACTGACTTGAAATCTTGATGCATACCACTGCTTATGGTTTATGTCAGTAAAGGCCCAATTACCCATCTATGTAAAATGAAATGAAATATTGCTTTACGTGATTTAAGAGCATCCTTGCCGATGAAGTAGCAATAATGAGATGTCAAGCAGAAATGTACAAAGCGAAGACCTAGAAGATAATCAAAGAGAAGTTATTTTTTAAAATGTTGGGTTAACATCTACATTTATGGGAGAGATGCTTTCGTTATAATGTCATGATCATTTGGTTCACAAAGATCAGGATTAATACTGACTCTTTCAGGAGGTGGTATTTAGAAAAAGTCATTATGGGACGTATGCGGCTGTACATGTGAGCAGCAGATCTCTGCACTTGGCAGTCGACGTGATTCTGATTCTGATTCTGATTATTTGTAGCGACCTGGTTTATTTCACTCTGCGATCTGTAACACGGTGCCAAGAGCTTTTCCCCGACAAACTGACACAACGTCAAAGTGGCTCGGAGTCCTCCAGAGGTCTGCTGTCCTCAGTGAAATGAGGAATAGATAATAGATAAAGTGATTTTTCACTAGAAATTATTATGTAAAAAAAACAAACAAAAAAACAGTTAACAGGACAAAATCTTGCCATTTTACGCTTCTGCAAACCAACAAATATGTTGAAATGTCAACGTTTCTGCAGCAAAAATATGTTGCATATCAACATTTAGACAAATAGCCAGTGTGGAGGAACCTGTTTCAATGTCACATGACTCTTAACCAGCTACTTTAGCTACTTTAGCTCCTTTCATTTGCTTTGTTAACTTCGTCAGCCCCCAAAACTACTTGGTTAAGGACAGGAAAAGGTCATGGTTAACATTAGGAAACAGCTGTTAAAGTTAGTTAGTGGACATTAGCTAAAAATGAACTTGCTTGAGACGGGATTTGAACTCCAGCCTGCAGCAACAAAGTCCTGTTGATTGGGTCATCCACCACCTCACCTCGGCACCGTGTCACAAATCATGAAAACGAGATATTTCAACGTCTCCATGGTTTGCAGAAACACAAAATGCCAGCATCAAACAAACAAACAAACAAGCAAACACACTAGTAATTGTAAAAGTATATTTTAATCTCAGCACTTTAAACCTGCTTGTCAGTGTCCAAGAATGACGATTTAAAACTTGGCATAATCCAAAATGCCCTCTCACGTCAGGGTCACTTGAAATGGGGGTTTGAAAACCTCCTGTTTTTATCCGACACAACAAACACAGATAATGCTTTGGAGCAGATTCAGCACCAATTAAGTTGCCCCGCTCAAATTTAGATGAAAACAGATGTGAAAATCCATTTTTTTTTTTTTTTTTTTGTTAGAGAAGCAGGGCGTTTTGGAAACTTGTCTGCTTCAGTAATAATAATAATAATGATGTGATGCACTTTTAATCCCTGCAGGAACATTCTCTTTGGATGTGGATTCGGTGTCTTGCTCAAGGACTCTTCAGCAGGGCAGAGGGCTGGTGACACGGGGGGCTTGAACCCGGGCCGTCCCGTCAAAGGGCGATCCTGTTATTGACCTCACCCGCCCTGCAGCTCCAGGCGGGCGTGTGGTGTGTGTGTGTGTGTGTGTGTGTGACTGTGAGCTGTAATGAACCACTGTTGACTCTACGATAAGCCGATCTGGTTTGGGCCGGGTCGGGTTCCAGCCAGAAGGAAGATCCAGGGGGAGCGAAGGCCAAGTGGAGGCCGGGAGCAGGAACAGTTGAGTCAGCTTCAGGAGCGACACCAGAACCAGCGGGCAGCTCGGGCCAAACGGGCTTCCAACACAACATCCCACTGGTTTTCTCTATAGAACGGAGAGAGTGAACGTGTCTGTGAGGGTATTTGTGTTGGCCTTTGGAAGAAATACAAGTCAGAACACACACACACACACACACACACACACACACACACACACACAAACATATCAGAGACAAAACCAGAATAAATTTGGTCAGACAACTAAAACATGTAAATGAAGCCTTGACATCTTGGGCATCATGACATCATGTGGTGTGTGTGTGTGTGTGTGTGTGTGTGTGTGTGTGTGCGCCTCAGCTCCCCTGAGGCTGGACATGATATCAACTGTAGATAAGCCCAGCCGTACTGTAGAGTCACGGTCAGGCCATGTGTGTGTGTGTGTGTGTGTTTACATGTGACATCATTAATCAGCACTGCTCACTTTGCACGTTTGTGTATGTGTGTATGTATGTATGTGGCATGGGTAATCCACACTTTGTTTTTTTTTTTGTGTGTGTGTGTGTGTGTGTGTGTGTGTGTGTAATGCATCCCAGTTAGCTTACATCAGCGCTTACAAACATAATTACACTGTCTCTCCATGGCCACTCATCCGCTCTCTGCCGTGTGGTGACTCTCTCATTCCTTTTCCTGAACAGACCCACCCTCTCTCTCTCTCTGTCTCTGTCTCTGTCTGAAACACACACACACACACACACACACACAGGCAGGGTGATGCTGATTACCCGTGTCCAAACAGAGAGCATGCTGAATGAGGGTCGCCTGCCGCCTGCAGGTAAACAGTAATTGGTTCCAGACTTTGCGTGTGTGTGTGTGTGTGTGTGTGCATGAATGTGTGTATCCTAACATCAATCTGTGTATCTGCGTGGGCACACACACTCAAAAATGTGTAAAGACAATGAACTATGGAGGCTCACAGTGACCCGTCGCTGATAATGAACCTGCGTGTCTCGAACTCTCTGGAAAGTCGTGGAAGTTTGGTTGTGGAAATCAGTCCCACACAGAGGAAGTCAGGGAATTTAATAACATCTTGGGTCAATGAGTCATGAATATCAAGGAATAACATAAGCCTCAGTTTAAAAAAAAAAAAAAAAAATCAGTAAGTAGTTTTTGACCCAACATATTTATTTCCATTATGCTCCCATGTGTTCACGTCTCCTGCAGAATTAAACAGATTAATAAACTTTAAAGGACCATACCAGTGATTTTACCTGTTTACCTCACATTTCTGCACATCTTTTCCCAACGCAAAGTCATATTTTAAACTCCAATATAATTTTTCCTACCTTTTAGCCAGCCGTTGTTTTCCATTCATTCCACTACAATGTGAAAATGAACTTTCAGAGACTTCACACCGGTATTTCATCACAGTAATAAAGTTGTAGTTTTCCTAAAAGCAGCAGCACTGTTGTGTTTTGACGAATTCAAATTGGGCGGAGTGAAATGGTCCCTCCGCCGGGGAAAATAGTCCCCTGGGGGAAAGGTTTTTGCTTTAAACAGCCAATTATCAGTTCTGTGGTTTATGAATGTTGACGACTTTGTTGGCCGCAGACGCAGGGCATTATGAGGCGGCTGCTTCAACCAAAAATTCAGATTAGAAAATGCAGGGATTTTGATAATATGTTGATATAACCACCACATGATTTGCAAAACGGTTTGTTGCAAGAAAAAATGTGGGTCCGGTTGATGAAATGGGTAAAATGGGTCAGCATCACTGGTCAGTAAAAAGATCTCTGAACCTAAAATATGTTTAAAATTTGGGTCAATAAAGAAAAAAAAAAGTTCATGGAAATACAAAAGGTTAGTAATGGAAAGTCAGGGAATTATATTTTTCGACAGAGTGGGAAACTTTCTCTTTTTTTTCTTCCTTGTTTTTCCTCCAGATTGTCTCACATCACCATCACCACATGTGTTACAGTCCACGCATCTTTAGCGTGGCTGAACCAAGAAGCCGTCAAACCCGTAACCCTGACTGTGTTAACACCAGGCTGCGATCTATCGAGCGACACAGCGCCATAAAATTAAATTCCAGAGCTGTCACTTAGGGAATCGTATTTGACTTGACCCAGACGTTAAACCGGGCTCCGCTCCTTCTGTTACACTGTGACCCGCAGGCCCGTGGACACACACATGTCAAAACAACATTCATCAGCCGGCCCGTGAAACCACCGCAGCACCCCACGTGTCCTCGTCAGTCCTCAACACCCGGCTTCTCTTTCTCTTTTTCTTCCCTTCCCCCTCTCTCTCCTTCTTTTCCATATATTTTCTCTCTTCATCTCCTCCCCATGCTGTGAAATTACATGAAATTACATGCCTCATAATTATGAGGCATGTTTTAAGACATGTCTGTCACACAGGCGGGTAACATTTCTAATGTCAGTAAAACTCCCCTGATTCTCTCTGGTGTGGCGTCTTTTTTTTTTTTTTTTTTTTAGTTAGGTGTTAATTGGGTGTTTCCATTTTTGATTCCATTTATAATTATCACATTGTGTAGATGTCATACTTGAACATAAAGGGTTAACATACTGTTAACCCTTTGAAACCCGTGCAGATTCATTTCATTTCTTTCAAAAACGTGAAAAAGTCAATAAGCAACTTAAAAAGAAATGATCCCAGAAAGAAATCAGTAAAAAAAAAAAAAAAAAATTGCCAAAATAACCTGAAAACAAGCAGTAAAAGAAAATATCTTTCTTGTAACATAATTTTAAATATTTATTTTTTCATCTATTTTTTGCTTTGTTTTGTCTCATTTTCTTTCTTTCTTTCTTTCTTTCTTTCTTTCTTTTTTCTTTCTTTCTTTCTTTCTTTCATAGCTAATTTACAGGTCAGACACTCACTGCCTGTTTCCCCATATATTTTTTTAAACAAATCAAGCCACTTTCCTCAGGTTTCAAAGGGTTAAATGTCTGTGAAAGGTGTCTGAAAAATAAAATAAAATATTCAGTCATACATTTTCTGTTGTTGTACCATAAAAACTGCTAATAAACTAAATTACAGTGAAATTAAACTCTTCCTCAGGGAACTTTGGCATTTTCATGTCCACAACTGTGTGTTTTGCTGCCCTCTATGTCCTGAAACTCTCTCTCTCTGATAAAAGCAGTGATTGACTCTATAACCAGTTTCCAGAAGCGTTTACATTTGCTTTTCTGAACTTTATTTCCCGGGAAAACTCGTCAGGTGCACAGGAAGTGATGCAAACACTTCCAGCAGCAGCAACAGATCTAAAACTGGGTTGAATTAGCAGCGATAACAACAAAACAACAACAGAAACTCTGACTGCAGTGGAAAATCCAAGTAAAAAGTTTGATGATTCATCATTTTCTAGTCATTCTTTCAGTGTATCTCTCTTTTTCTCCTCTTTTCCACTTTCCTCTCCCAACCTGTCATCCTCTCTATTCTCTCATCTTATCTTCCTCTCCTTTTATTCCCTGTCCTCTCCTGCATTTCGCCGCCTCTCCTCTCTGTCTAATAACTCTCCCCTTCATCTCTCTTTTCCCCTCTACTCTTCGTTTCTCTCATTGCTCCTTCCTCTCTTTTTGTCCTCACGGTTCCTCCCCTCTCCCGCTCCTCTGCTGTGGGAAGACCGATGATGGATGATGGAGTGATAAATCAGGAGAAGTGAGGCGGTGTGAAGGAGCAGTGTTGAGGGTCAGCGCCTGCGGGACCCTGCTTCCATGACTCCCACTGGGACCCCTGGATTCAATAAACTATTGACAGTACACCCTGTCTCGCTCTCCTAAACCGCCTGTCTCTCTTTGTTCGTCTCTTATAATGTCTCTCTTCGTCTCTCTTCTCCACTTCAGTACCTCCTCCTCCTCCTCCACCCTCGGCTTCTCTTTCTTTCCCCCGTGCTCTCTCTCTCTCTCTCTCTCTCTCTGTCTGTCTTCAGATGGATTTGGATTTTCTTTTTAGCAGGAATATGCACTGAGGTCACAGAGATGACAGATAAAACTGCAGAAAAATACCAATTTCTTGGACATGGATCAACAGCAGACTATGATTAAATTATAGAGATCTATACGATAAAAACGTTCTTGTGGCTCAGGCCGTCCGAGCCAGCAGCTGACAGGCAGCGAAGTGCAGCAGGGAGCCAAGTTCAACATCAACTCAAAGTGAACACAAAATTTTCACAATAGAAAAAACAAAACAAAACAAAAAAAAAAGCTTTGGAAACTATGTGGAAGTGATATCAGAAAAATATTTAAGATATGATTTTATAAAACCACGCAGGTAGCAGCTATAGATGACAGTGGATGTCATCTCAGCTTTTATTTTGGCGATAACATGTGCCTGTTTTTTCATAGTTCTGGTGCACAGTGCGGTATCAACATGTACTCAGTATCATAATATTTATTGAGATGATTTGAAAACTGGCCATTTATCAGGAACTGGATGATTTCTCAGTTTTAAGAATTGTTTCCATCTGATTTATTTGTTGTCATCACTAATCACTGCCAAAATAATAAACAGTTAAGTTGAATAACAGATTATACAGGCACCATGACAAGTCAGGAAACTGTATATATTTCAACTCTGTCAAATCACACAGGAAGAAAGAGACAAACACCGTTGTCCCGAGGTGCCTTCATTACAATTTCTATTTAAACAGCAGACAAATGCAGCTACACACTCTTTCAGCGATAATGAGGCAGCTGTAAAGAAAACCAGTGAGTTTCAACTAATCCTGCATTTACACATTTCGGGCATTTGGCTCCAGCCATAGAGTTTGAACTGGGTGGAACTGGTGTGGGCTTTCGGTCTGATTCAAATACAAAAAACACTGATTTCAAGAGGAGTTGAGCCTTTCCCTGTAGGTTGTCAGTGGCTTTGCAGTGGCGTTATTCAATAAATTCATCAACTACAATGCAGCTCATTAGGATTAGCTGACTACAGTAATGAGTGAGTTTGACTGGAGGCTATGAATTAGCTAAAATGGCCCTTATTGTGGTTAAGATTCAAAGTAGAAGATACAAAAGCATGTGGACACTGTAGCAGCAGAGATCTGGATTAAGGTCGACTGACGCGGAGCCCCTCGAAGCAAGAAAAACGATGCACCGTCAAGTTCACATGTCGAACACAAGTTCCTCACCCTCGGGGGCGTAAATCAGCGAATACTGCAGTCCCACAAGACCCCACCGGGACAGAGCAGCGCACCGGGGGAGGGAAAACCATGTTTCTGTAAGTGTGATTAATGTTCAAACGCTCGGGTGCAAATCACTCCCATTCACTGTCTACATGTCTGACATACCTGCAGGCTTTAGGGCTGAAGTGGGTGCATTTCTCTATATGTGTGTGTTAAGTGCAGGAGCAGGTCATGTCTTTTCATATTTGCCTAAAAATGGAGAAACATATGGAATGGAAGAGATGAGGCTGGATAGCTTTTGCGTTTCCGTGTAAACTCAGGCACAGTTGTAAACTTTTGCAGAATCTACCCGGCTTATAAAGAGAGCCGTGCCTCGATCCCTCTCCTCTCAAACCCAAATAAACATGGAGCGAGGTTTCTGCCCTCCCGCGCTGTTGTATATATGAACACTGGTGAGAGCTTAAAGGTGAATACCAGCACAAATCTGAAAGGCGAATTTCAGCTTTGACATATGTTATTCCTGGATCCTGAGACAGACAATCAGCATTTGTGACTCTCCTCCAAAGCCAAAGAGTGAAGAAAGAGGAAAAATGTAATGCCGTCAAGATGTGTGACCCGGAGCTGCTCTATTGATAGTAAATGGGAGACTAACCATTTGTATGAACTTTAAATTCTGCAGAGCTTCATGTGATAGCTGGACTATTAGTGCGACACCAAAAACATGAAGGTCTCTGGACTTAACGTCATCACCCATTACAAAATGAGCTTTAACATCAGGTATGTTTACATGCACCAGAAATTTGCTTTGTAGAGGCAGAACACACAAAAACACACATTTAAAGTCCAGCAAACTAATAGAGCAATAATAACTTAATACGACAGTGAGTCTACTATTGGGATTATGCCAGTTTTATTACTGTTAATGTTTTATGATTAGTTGTGGGCCCTCTAGTGTGGGCTTGGTGCATGACGCTGAGAGAATGGGGGTTTGTACATTTCAGAGGAAAAGTCATGAAGTCCAAAAATCTGATCGGGTTCATCCTCTGGGGAGCGTGAATGTGCCTTCTAAATCTACTGGGTGATCCACACAATAGATTTTGATAAATTTGTCATTTTTTTTTCTAAAGGGAATACAATTAACAGGGTTCATTCTTTGAGGAGCAAGAATGCACTCTGCAAATTACTTGGCAATCCATTAATTGCATTTAGAGATGTGTAGGGAGACACTAGAATATGAATGAATGAATGAAGGCTTTATTTTGAACATGTGAAAACAAAACAAAACAAAACACAATGCAAAAAAACAATACAGAATAGTTGAAACAACAAAACATGTCCAAAAAGGAGTAGAAAGAAGCATATGCTTATTTAAATTCTAACCCTTCTACACTACTCAGTAACTACTGTATCAGATGACTTCCATACGATTTATCCAATTTACACATTTTTTTTTTAAACCATATACCCATATACACATAAACAACGTATTATCATATGATCATTTGTGCATTTTTACCCACAGTAAGAATAAATAATGTGAATAAACAAAAGAAATAAAGCAAAATAAAGGTCATATAAAGAATAAAGGTCATAGTGTCAGCCCAATCAAGAGGAGTCTTCCTGTGGGGAGCATGAATGCACTCACCAAATTTGGGAATCCACTAGCAACATTTTGTGATCTTGTGCAAGAGGAGTATGTTATCCTAAAGGTGGCGTTAGGTGAAAGGTCATGAGGTCCCCAGAATGGACCGGGTTCATCCTCTGGGGAGCATGAATGTGCTCAGCAAATTTCATGGCAATCTGCCCACTGTTGTCTTGTTGAGTTAAATGTTAAACAAAAAGATAAACAGACCACCAACACCAACCAAAAATAATAATAAAAAAGAATGGGACAGAATGGGACAGTTTGTTTAAAATGAATTTTCTAAATCAAAGTATGTCAAATTTACAAAATTGTAATCCATTGCTGTTGTTGTTAGTTTGTTAGGATTCAAGGATTCAAGGATTCAAGCTCACATTTACATGTTAGTGGTACGAAATTAGCACTCAGGTCCCGGTATAAGCCTAAATAAATAAATAAAGCAAGGTAAAAAAGGAGTGTAAATATAAAATCTTTGATATATAAGTATAAACAGTTACTCTAAGCCCATCAAAATGTAGAGTTGGGACTGATTGTGGTATAATTTTTCAGTTTATCCTCAAAGGTGTGGGACTGCACATCTGAGGCATGGATCAAAGCCTTTACAGTAAATGAGAAATACCTCAATCTTCAGCTCAGATGAGTCTCGTAGGACGGACAGTGAAACAGCGTCCTTCCTGTTTCACTGTCATGGTCACTAATCAGGTGCAAAGTAGGAGATTTGGCCGACCCCCAAAAAACATGCTCGTTAGGGTCAGCGGTGCTCGCTGGGATGCTCCATTGATTCCTGTTCTATAAAATAGCTCAGTTTGGTTTTCAGAGTATTTTCCCTTTAAGCCAAGCCATGGGAAACCTGACTGAGACAAAAGACTCCCTGCTGAGCGGACTAAATCAGAGAGCTCTGTTCCAACCGTACTCTCTCTGTATGTGTGTGTGTGTGTGTCAGTGTGTGTGGATGCTCTGTGCCGATGTGTGTGACTGTGGTCTGGATCATTTTTAACATGCATTCCTGCTGTGATGTGTGTATCGGCTGCAGGGCCGTACAGGAATCCAGGATGTAAATTGGTTTGGATCTTCTGAGGCTACTGTGTCGCTCTAACTCAGACAGTGGACCTGTGTGTGTGTGTGTGTGTGTGTGTGTGTGTGTGTGTGTGGCTGCTTGATGGATTGCCTCTCTGGCAGAAAGATTTGTCACTCAGCGGGGAAGAGTATGGTTAACACACACACACACACACACACACACACACACACATACTGAATGTGAAGGAGCAAAGTTGAGTTCAGTTGTGGAGGTGATGAGAGGGAGGTTGGAATGAAGAATGTGTGTGTTTCAGGTTATCTATGGTACCCTTTGTACTGTGTGTGTGTGTGTGTGTGTGTGTGTGTGTGTGTGTGTGTGTGTGCGCACGTGTCTGTGAATGTATTTAAGTGTAAATACTTGTTTCTATTTACATAATTTTTGTGCCTGTTTGTGCATGTCAGAATATTTAGCATGTGTGTGTTATGTGTTAAGTGTGTGTGCACGTATGTGAGCACATCATTTTTTTGTGAGATATGGCATTTGACTCACATTTTTTCTCTTTTACCCCAGATGTAGACTGTAGAATCTCTCTCTCTCTCTCTCTCTCTCTCTCTCACACACACACACACACACACACACTCTCTTTTTTTTCTCTCTCTTTCTTTCTTTCTTGCTGATTTACACTGGGCTAAATAGAACTACTGTCCCATGACTGCATTGCTGAAGTCATTTGATTGACATTTTAAATTAGCATCCAGGCTGTGTATACATTTGTGTGTATATGTGTGTGTGTGTGTGTGTGTGTGTGTGTGTGTGTGTGTGTGTGTGTGTGTAATTGTGGTAATGTGTCTGAGTGTCCTTGCTCTAAAGATGGAGATTACCCCTGCTGACCCCAAAGTGAAGACACATCCATTATGGACACACACACACACACACACACACACACACACACACAAATCCAGAAAATTCTCCAGGAGGTTTATGTTGAGACGACCGGTGGTCTGACTCTGAAGTCAGTCCAGTGATATAAACACTCTTAAATCATCACATGATCTCACCAGCACACACACACACACACACACACACAGAAATGCATGCACCCACAAAGATGTAGATGTGCGAGTACACAGAGTCAGAAAACACACACACACACACACACACACACACACACACACACACACACACACACACACACACACACACACACACACACAAATACAGCGGATAAAGGACAAGGTTATAGGTTAGGAGGGAAAGAGAGAGCAAAAGATAAAGAGACAATGAGAGAGAGGGAGAGAGAGAGAGAGAGAGAGAGAGAGAGAGAGAGAGAGAGAGAGAGATTAAGTTTAAGTGAACCTGACAGAGAATGAAGAATATATCAGAAATATTTAATCCACCTTCTGTTCTACCTCTGTTGTTTTACTTTGTTTGGATGTTTTTCATCATTTGTCTTGTTGCTGTTTACATTGTATCACCTTGTTGTGCTTTGGCAACCTCTACTTTCCACAACATCGACTGGAGTATGTGGAGCAATACTGGAGTATTGTTTTACTGTTTTATTGTGTGAAACATCATAAAATTATTATTTGTATGAAAAGTGCTATATAAATAAAGTCTGATTGATTGATTGATTGACTGTGGTGGTTTATGCAGGTGCATGATATTGAAACATGATGAGACGAGATGTAATTCAAATTCAGATAGCCTTTATATATATATTTATAGTTGCACAATGAAATTTGTGCAAAATCTAACTAGATGAGGTGAGATTAACATGGGATACAACAGAATTTACTCACTTGTCCCAAAGGGAAATTTGTCTTGGACTCACGTGTTGTGCAGAGGCTGCTTCAACAAGATCAAAATTATGAAATATCAATAAATACACAAACAATGATATGACATGATATAACAGTAATGAGCGTTCCACTTCCTGCAGCAGCAACAGCAGTTTGTCTGGACAAACAGAAGAAGAAGAAGAAGTGGGAGCAGATTAAAAGAAAACAGAAAAGCAAACTTCATCACAAGCAAAAAAAAAAAAAAAAAAAAAAAAAAACCCAGTCCCGCCCACACTGTTTGATTGACAGGGGATATACTGCTGGCTGTTTACCTGATGATGATGATGATGATGATGATTACCAATGGGAGGGAAGAAGGGATGAAAGGACAGGAGCAGGGAGATGAACCAGAAAGTAGAAGATGTAGAGGAGAAAAAATAGAAAAGTGAGAGTATAAAAAAAAAAGTTTGTCTCTGTTTAATCACGAGTGTCTCTGATCTGTTTCATCAGGATGTTTTTCCTAAAAAAACAGACTTTTCTCTTCTTCTTATGTAAATCCATCCTGCAGAGCGATTCATACAGAGCTCATTGTTGGAGAGAAAGATGGAGAGATAGAGCGGAGGGATTGTGGACAGAGAGAGGGGAGTTGACTGAGAGGGGCGAGTATGAAAACAACAAGGGGGAGAGGAGGAGGAGGAGGAGGAGGAGGAGAGGC
This sequence comes from Myripristis murdjan, assembly GCF_902150065.1. Lineage (NCBI taxonomy): Eukaryota > Metazoa > Chordata > Actinopteri > Holocentriformes > Holocentridae > Myripristis > Myripristis murdjan. The sequence continues at coordinate 8,619,569 of NC_043986.1, read as the reverse complement.
TGAAAGAGAGAGAAGGAGGAAGAGAGAGGAGGGAGGAGGAGAGGAGAAGAAAAGTGGGATGCTTTCCTAGAGGCCCCATGTCATGAGATTCTCATTATTTTGCCTCCATGGAGACCAAACGCCTCCCTCCATCTCTCCTCTCTCTCTCTCTCGTTTCTCATCTCCTCCTCTCTTCCTCCCTCCTCCCTCCTCCTTCCTCCTCTCCTTTCCTTAACACCTTCCAATCCCTCACTGCTTCGCCTCCCCAAATCCGATACCTCTCCTCTCGTCTTTCAGGCCTCTTTGCCCCTCCTCCCTTCTTTCTCTCCTCCATCCTGCGCTTCTCTCCTCTTTTCGTCACTTTCTCCCTCTGTCTTCACCTCCCTCTGTCATTTTTTCCACCCCACTTTTTTTCTTTCTTTCTTTCTTCCTCTCTCTCTCCTCCTCAGCACACTAAATGAAGTCTGTTGTGTTTTGGATGAGCTAATGTGGCCGCCGTCCCTCTGCTGCTGAATGGGAATCACTCAACACACACACAGCAGCCATGTGAGCTTTTTAAGGTGGTATTGTTCCACCAGAGCCACCCTGGTTTTGGGGTTTTTAAGGTGGTACGATCCAGTGAACAATGGTCTTTTCCATTTCTTAAGTGGTTCGATCAGCTTCTGAGTGTGTGTGGTCAGTGTGTGGACGGCATTAGAAGGATTTTCTTGCTGTTGGAGCTCAGTTTATAGCCTTAAGACCATGACCTCCAGCTTTTTAAGGCGTCACTTCTATTGTTGCTTTAAAACAGCATTATAGCTACTGCACCATTAAGCAATTCTGTATGTATGTTTAAGGTAGTATTGCTGAGAATTATATTTTTTTTTAATGCAAATTTTGGGCTCATGTTGCAATCATCAATATAACAGTAAGTATAATCTACAAATACAACCTGTTTTATATATTCTACAAATAACTGGTGTTGATTGGTTTCAAAGTGGAGAGTAGTTACAGAAACAAAGGCGGTTTTATTTGATTTGGCAGGAAGGTGATTTTTTTAAAAAGTGACGTTTTTATCGGCTGAATTTTTCTTCACACCTCATGACGTCACCAAGGAAGGTGTCCTGCTCTCCAGGAAGAAGAAGGCATGGGATTTTCATGTTGGAAAAAGAAAGAAAAACTTTGATTTTTGAATTTATTCTTAAAATCAGCTAGAAAATCAGCTAACAAGTTGAAAAAGTTGTGCGGTGGAGTCTTGGTCGGCACATTTGACCGCCAAATTATTTTAAAACAACTTTCTTTAAGAACTGCAGGATTATTTTCCACTGTTAACTGGCTGAATTTTCCATAGATTTTTTTTAATCACCTTAATTACCTCTAATCAACTATGTATCTTTGTGTTTTATTGATATGTCTTTTTTTCTGTTATCCCCCTCATTTGTGAAGCACTTTGTAACTTTATTGTGAAAAGTGCTGCATACACGACGATGCTTATTAACAGCCAAGCACTTTTTCAGGGTCATGAAACAAATTCTGCATGATGGAGAAAATGGTTCTGATTCTGTTGAGCCTGGGTTTTTATTTCAAGCCAATTTGTTATGCGATGTCAGCTGGCTTTCACTCTTATTAAACCGACCACCAAGACGACACGGCGACTGCCACAGCTTTTTAAGGCGCTATAATAATCCTGAGGCAAAATAGACGGATTCTTGTTAGTCCACCCCAAACCATGGAGGTTTTTTTTTTCTAGCTTTTGTCCATTTTTTTGAGCTAGGGAGACGATCTTTTCACAACTAGAGGGATATCCCTTTCTTTCTTTAGGGGCTAAAACTGATAATCCTTTAAAAGTGGGGCGGCTCTTGTTCTCGCTCTCTTCATCTTCTCGTTTTAAGCAGGAAGTGTAATCTGCTTTTAGTTTGGCAGGGTTTTTACCGAAACTGGCCTCTGGGGATGTGAGCTCTAGGTGATGTATTGAGTGTGTAAGTGGAGGAATAGAAAAGGCCATTGAAAAGACGAGAAGGTGAGAGAGAGGGTGTGAAATTAGCTAATAATAATTAAAAAAAAAATCAAATGAAAGGATCGAGAGAGAGAGTGAGAAAGACATTTTTAATAAAACATCTCACAAAGAACATCTCACTAGAGGAGGAGGATGAGGGAAAGGTAAAGAAAGAAAGAGAGAAAGAAAGACATGGAGTGGATTAACAGGAGGCACAGAGGAAAGAGGAGAACTTAAAGAAGGAGAGAGAGAGAAAAAAAAAAAGCAAATAGGTCTGGAGTTGTGAAGTGAACCAACAACAGGATATTGAGCCGGTGGTCAGAAGGACGAGAGTGACTGTTACGGTCCATTGGGGTGGCCTAGCTACACACACACACACACACACACACAAACACACACACACACACGGAGAGATGGATCGGTACACAGACACAACACAAAAACAGAATGTGCATTGCTGGAACACACGCAAAACGTATAATTCAGACAAACACACACACACACACACACCTCAGGTAACTGAATCTCCCAGTAGGAGCCACCGTGGTTTTAACCTTTGACCCCGTGACCTCGTCTTAGTTACGGCTTAGTTCGCTCAGCCGCCTGTGAAACCATCGGATACTTGTGGTAAAGTTGTAGTGAGGGAGCGATTAAGTGTTGCTGCGCCTCCGAGCCGCGGGACGGGACCTGAAACTGGGTCATAAACTCAGGAAAACGAAAATAAAAAATATCACCTCGTCACACTGCAAGACAGAGTGGAAAATGCATCTTAAAAGGCGTCTTATTTTGAAAGGTCAGCCTTTGGTAATAACAGTTTTTGATTTGGTTTTCGGGTCCTCGTTTTCATTCCACATCCATCCTGCGTCTTGTACATCTGTTCTGCCCCGACACTTGAAGCGACCTCGTTAAATAATCAATGGATTTCAATTTGCAATTTTATTCATGTAAAACACAGACTGCCCGTGTTTTTGAGCAACATTTCCATTCCATCCATACAGGGTTTTTAATTATTTTATTTTATTCATTTTGGTGAATGCCTGCGGAGACGCTTTTTCTTTTATTATTTATTTTGTCCCATTTGTTCCTTATGATTTACATTTGCATCAGTATGTGCAACATGGGACGGTGCAGGAATTTATCGCAGGTCGTGATAAAAAAAAAAAAAAAAAAAAAAAAAAAAAAAAACACTCACGAAAAGCTGACGGTGGTGAATTTCCATGATCGGTTTTTGGTTTTTCACTAAAAAAGATGTTCACTACCAAAAAGCTGTGTGTCCTGTGAAGTGAAGTGAAAACATTTATTTCTTAACAAAATGTGAGGTAACGTGATTCCAGTCTGCTTTAGTGCCATTTCAAGTCTTTTAAGCATTTTGTGATGATCGGGATAATATCATGAAACACAGTTATTTTAGCCGAGATAAATTTTAATACTTTCACATGAGGAAATGGTGCTATATTGCCAGAACTGTGATTGCAGAAATGCTCCATGCAGGTATTCACTGTTCACTTCACACACAGAGGAATTTCAGAATAAAGTTCACTTCTGGATTTGTCCGCTGCAGACAGCAGGGGAAGCAGCGAGGTTTCGGTAAAACCCCTGAAGAATCTTTCGAGACAAAACCCCTCACCCCTCTCTCTGTTTCCATCCCTGAGTGTGTGTGTATGTGTGTGTGTGTGTGTGTGTGTGTGTGTGTGTGTGTGTGTGTGTGTGTGTGTGTGTGCAGAGGAACACTCTGAAGCAAACCCCCCTCACCTTTTCACTGACTGGTTTGAATGAGCCTGCATGCGGCCGACACAGGGCAGAGGTAATGACTGAGGCCAGGCTTAGTTCACTGTGTGTGTGTGTGTGTGTGTGTGTGTGTGTGTGTGTGTGTGTGTGTGTGTGTGTGTGTGTGTGTGTGTGTGTGTGTGTGTGTGTGTGTGTGTGGTTATGTGAAGGGATTAGTGGCTTTGGCCAAGGCTAATCTGCGAGTCCCCAGGGAGTCTGCAGGGCCCACAACCGGACTGAGGATGTGGGAATGAATTACGTGTGTGTGTGTGTGTGTGTGTGTGTGTGTGTGTGTGTGTGTGTGTGTGTGTGTGTGTGTGTGTGTGTGTGTGTATTCCTGCTGCTGTGTTTTCCTATTATGCATTGTGTTTGTGTGTCTGTGCTCCATTTATGAATACTTTGATTTCCAAAAGTTGTTTGATTTTTTTTGTGTGTGTGCATAAATATTTGGGCACATTTGTTTGTGTGCAGGCTTGAATGCTTACTATTGTATGAGTGTGTGTGTGTGTGTGTGTGTGTGTGTGTGTGTGTTTGTATCAGACCGACTACTGTGCACAGCAGGCTGCCTCTCTTACTCTGACTGCTCCATTGAGCGGTAATTAAGACTTATCACACCGGGGGGTGAAATAACTGTCTGAGTGTGTGTATGTGTGTGCCTTTGTGTGTGTGTGTGTGTGTGTACGTCTGTGTTTGTGTTAGCACCCTCATGAATGTGTGTGTGTGTGTGTGTGTCGCACTTTCAGGGACATTACCAAAGTCATTCACTTAGCAACAAACAGCTTTTTGCTCTTTGAAGTTTGGACTGAATCCAGTGATGTGAGAGCATCTTGTTTATTTCAGAGACACACACACACAAACGAGAAAACACACCGTACACACACTCTGCTCAGAGCGTGTGTGTGTGTGGAAAACTCATTTTGCAAGATTGTTGATGCTTTTTTATATTTTATTTTATTTTATTTTATTTGGTTTTTTGTAAGGTGCCACTGTCTTACATGTTCAGTGTTTTCCTGAACGTGTGAGAGTCTCTGAGTTTCACTGAGTCAGCACCTCCACAAGCTTCTCCATGAGCACGTTTACATGCACACCTTATTCCTGTATTAACCGGAATATTCGCAATATTCCGGTTGCGCACGTGTCATGTAAACACGCACCGAACCCGATTAAGGTCATATTCCGGTTGGAGAGAATTCCGAATAAGCCCCCTGGAATATTCCTGTTCCAACCGGAATATTGGGGCTTGTAACCACCTTAGTCGGAAAACTCCCCGAACTGGAATATTCAGTCACGACTGCGCATCCTCGACCTGCAAGGAATTCTGTGGCGTCTTTGTTGCTATGGTTACCTGCAAGCGGGGAAAACGGCAGGGCGAACAGCAGCAAGAGCCAGGAGACTGCAGTCCACCTTCAGCTAATGAAAGACTTAAATATCACGGAGGATATCGATGGGAGAAAACATAGAACTAGCGACAGAAGAAAAAGAAGAAGACTTCTTCTGTATTTCCAGCAGACCATTTATGTATGTCATGTCCTCTTCTTTTAGAGCTACACGCTTTGGTCCTCGAAACAACACTAATAACTATCCATGGTGGCGGTGATCAGGGTGGCGGGACTGAATGCACCTGGCTGCTGTGATCTGCTGTGAGCTACCGCTCATTACCAAACTTCTGGGTCACGTAAACCGGACCAATTAAATAATAAAATCAAATTCAGTCCTGATTCCCGTTTTTCCATTTCGTATTTTTGATCCGAGCCTAAAATTGAACTATGAAAAACCAGGCATATTTTGGATTTTGGTGTTAGATTAAAAAACAAATAACAAAATAACCAGTCACTTTTTCATTTTTTAATTTTTGATTGGCAATTGAAAATAGAAAGAACGAATGATACACGGATTGTACTGCCTTCTTGTAAAACAGCTTTGGTCAGATGTTACAAAAAATTTATCGTGTCTTCTTAAAATAGATGTTCAAAAAAACGAAAAACGAAACACTGACACAAGTCAAATCCAAAACGTCTGAAATTCGGGCCGAAAAGTCCTGCAAGTCCTGCATCCCTCCAGGACATCACCTCCTCCACACACACACACACACACACACACACACACACAAAGAGTCGTGTTTCCATCACTTCAGAGGACATTACATTGACTTACATTCATTTCCTGGAGATTTATCCTAACCCTAACCCAAAAGTTATCTTACCTTTAAATTAATTATTTTCACTTATGGGGACTTGCTTTTTGTCCCCATAATCAGGGGGGCGAGTCCCCATAACATGACTGTGTAAACAGATTTATGTCCCCACAACATTAGCAATACCTAGACCACACACACACACACACACACACACACCTCTACCCACGCTGCGTCCCATTCACCTGTTATCTTTAGGTGTGTTTATAAATTGCATTGACTTTAACTGATTATGCTCCTTACACTTTGTTAGGTTTAATGTTTTATGTTATGTTGTGTTATGTTTTGTATTATATGTGTTATGTTTTATATTTTATGTTATATTTTCATGTGAATTGACAGATAAATTGTTCAGGCCTTTGTTCCCGTCCTGAACATGTGTGTGTGTGTGTGTATGTGTGTGTGTCTGTGTGTGTGTGTGTCTGTGAGCTGAAGTTGAACAGGGCTGCAGGGCTGCCCCGGGGCTGCTGCCGGGAAGGTTGTTGTCTTTGTATGTGTTTGCGTGTGTGTGTGTGTGTGGGTGTGTGTGTGTGGCATTGCTTTGGAAGCCATTTCAGCAAAGTCAAACTGAGGATTAGGACGAGGCGCCACATGGAAATAGGAAATTAGCCTGAAGGCTGAAGAGCTTTTGTGTGTGTGTGTGTGTGTGTGTGTGTGACTGTCTTTATTCATGTAAATTATCTCAGGGCTTACGACATTTTGTCTGTGTGTGTGCGCATCTGTTTGGGAGCATTGTGTCTGTGTGTATATGGGCCTTTGATGATTGGCTGTGGGGATAGAGTGTGTATTTGTAAGTGCATGTGTCTGTGTGTGTATGTGTGTGTATGTGTGTGTGTGTGTGTGTGTGTGTGTGTGTGTGTGTGTGTGTGTGTGTGTGTGGAGAAAAACCACAGGCATTTGGCATCCAAATGACCTTCGTGAAAAGTTGGGCTGAGCAATTTTTTATCTATTATCATGTGCTTCTATTCTATTCTATTCTATTCTATTCTATTCTATACTATTCTATTCTATTCTGTTCTATTCTATTCTATTCTATTCTATTCTATTCTATTCTATTCTATACTATTCTATTCTATTCTATTCTGTTCTATTCTATTCTATTCTATACTATTCTATTCTATTCTGTTCCTCCTCTTCCCTACATTTTAATGGTTATTCTATTCAATTCTCTTCTTCCATTGAATTCAACTCTGCAGCACTCCATCATTTCCTTCCAGTCGCCTCCAAAAAAAAAATAAAATAAAAAAAATAAAATAAAAAAAATAAAATAAAAAATAAAAAAAACCCCTCTCGTTCATTACACGACTATAAAAGCCGGGCTTAAAGGTGAGGCGTGGGCTCTGGGGGATTAGAGGGGCGGCCTGGGCTCCATCAGCGGTGGCGGGATCACAAGACGTGTCAGAACCGCAGAGAAAACAAACTCATATTTTCACAGTTAAAACGTTTATGTGGGCGAAACCACTCATTAAATCACACGTCGACGTTCAGAGGAGAGCCGGTCATTAACTGGAGCGGCGGAGCTTATTCTGTTAAAGCCGGCCGTTAAAACACATTTATGTATGTTTATGGAGGGTTTTAACCCAATAATGAAGGCTTAAAAGCAGAGGAGCCTTCAAAAGGACATGGAAACGACCACATTCTTGTTTTTTTGGGTTTTTTTTTTTTTTTTTTTTTTTTTTTGCATAGCTGCATAACAAGTTAGTTGCATTTCTCAAGATTCACACGAAATCTCAAGTCAAACATGAACTCTGCTGTACAGTAAAGTTTTGTTCACGCCAGAAAGACAAAAAGAGCAAAGTAGAGCTATAGGGGAGAGTGGGGTAAATAGTGCCAATATTTACTTAAAGTGCCTTTAAAGCGAGGGGATTACAGTAATGCCTCCAACTAAAATATGCACATATAGTTTAGGATGTTGTGCATCCCTGGGAACAATCACTTTGGCTCTTATATTAACTGTTTGAGAAATATAGCTTTCGAAAAAAAAAGTGGTTTTGCTGCACAACTTGCCCCCGGTGCGGGGTAAATTGTGCCATTAGAGAGAATACACTGGGGTAAATTGTGCCATTGATAATTGAAGTAAAACAGGTCATTTTAATCTCACAAATGATAATGCTATATAAAAGCAAAACAAAGTCAATACAAAATTATTTATTTAACATTTATTTATTATTTTAACAAGATCACAGGCCACTTTTCTATAACGAGGCCGAGCGCCACATGAACACATACCCAGAACAAAATAAAAATTCCAAAATGAGCACCTGCAAATCATCTTCATCTGAATCTGAATAGTTTTAGTGATCAAAGGTAAGAAGACAACTTACCCCAGGCCCTTCGGCACAAATTACCCCAAGCCCACCATTTTGAAAAAAATGCATCCCCCAGCTGTTTTGAGCTAACATCATGCTAACTGTATAGACTCATGGTGTAGCTTACGAAAGTACTAAAACCTGTGTGAACTGTTTTCAAAGTTTTCTATAATTGTTCAAACACAGCAATCAAAAAACCTTCATCATAGAAATTTTACTTTGGAGGGCAAAAAAATGTTTTTTGAACTGAAATGTGCTTTCCTCTCAAGCCATGTGTCTCCCTTCTTTATAAGATGAGTGTAATGGGTGCCTCTTCAAAAATATGTGGTCACATGACCAACTTCTTCTATGGTTTTCTAGATAACAGGGGTGGCACTACTTGCCCCTTGGCACAAATTACCCCACTCTCCCCTAAGGATTTTTTTTCAGAGAGGAAACTGTACTTGGTACAGATAAGAGCTGGACTTTAAAGGACCGTCTCTGTGGTTTTGAATGTTTGGACCACATTTTTACGCTGCAACACACTATTCTGCAAATCATTCAGGGGTAACAAAAGATTTCACAACATATTATCAAAATCCTGAGTTTCATATGTGAATTTTTGGTTGAAACACCAACCTTGTGATGTTCTGCTGCTGCGGCTGAAAAAAAAAAAAAAGTTGTCAACGTTCATAAACACACACAGAGCTGAGAATTAGCTGTGGAGAGCAAACATTGGGGAGCTGTTTTAATTTTTCATATCCGAGTTGAATGAATGGAAACCAATGGCCAGATAACAGGTAGGAAAAAATAAAATATGACTGCTTGCTTTAGGAGAAGAGTAAGGGATATGCGGGTTTATTTATTTTGTAGATATTATACTAAACATGCAAAATCACTGTCTCCAGTTTCAGTGCTGCTCCTCAGAGGTACGTTGTGATGCAGTCATGGAAATTTAAAGTATAGATCCCTGTCCACGAAGACAAATTGTGCATTGTTTTTTGTGACAGTCAGCACGGCTTTAAATGAATGTGTCCAGTTTCCGGGTTTGGTGTCTAAATTGAACCTTGGATATAGGTGTTTGCTGGCTGAAGCTTTCAGTGTTTACCCCCCTCTGGACGTGGTTTTAGCTGAAGACAAATTCGTGTTCATGGACGCAAATTAAATGTGTGTGTGTTTCGGTCAGCTCTGCAGCCTGGAAACAAAAGAAATCACACTTCACTTTGGTGGCTTTGATTCCCTTCATCCCTCTCCCTCATCTCTTTACGCCTTCATATGTTTCTTTCCTACGTTTCACTCCTTCTTCTCCTCTCCTTTCCTCAGCCGTCCGTCTTGACTGCACACTCCTCCTATCCTCTCTCCCTCCGTCCCTTTTCACGCCTCCTGCAGTTCTTCATGCCGCTCCCTCCGCTCCATTTCTACATTCAACCACTTATCCCTTCTTCTCGCCTTTCCATAATTCTCCATCTAGGAAAAAATGTTGTCACTTTTTAAAGACAGGCCTGTGTTAAAGTGTCACATTTTTCAAGTTTTGTGTTTTTGGTGGGTTGGTGGATGGCACAATCACCGGGACTTTGACTCGGACCATCGTTTTGTTGTAACCATGACGACGAACCTTTACCCTAACCCTTAATTAAGTAGTTTTGGTGGCTAACAAAGCCAATGAAAGACTCAGGCTTCACCTCATTGGCTGTAAACATGTTTTTGGTTCAGAAACGTCGACATGTCAAGGTGTTTGTTGGTGTGTTGAAACGTGAAGGGGCGACATTTTATTCTGGCGGCTGGGCTGCATTTCTCTCTCGCAGCTGATTGGCCGATCCCTCTTTCATCCAATCATCGACTCCTCCTGTTCTCCGTAACCTCCCCCCGGTCTCCCGCTCGAACTTTTCATCTGTTTTCATTTCCTCTCCCGCTCTGTCTTTGTTCCTTTCCCCTGGTGCCCTTTTCTTTCTTTTCCCCCTTTCTCCCTTCATCTCCCTCCTCACCTTCATCCCTCCCTCCCCTCGTTTCCTCCGTCGGCCTTTTCCTTCATTCCTCTTGCCTTTCTTCGCCCCGTGCTGTAAACCTTGTGACCTGCGTCTCTCAGGTGTACTTACAATCTGTGAGAGGAGCACTAAAGTTTGAGTACTTTGTCTTTGGGTGTGCGAGTGTGTGAGAGTGTGTGTGTGTGTGTGTGTGTGTGAGAGAGAGAGAGAGAGAGAGAGAGAGAGAAGGAAGGGAAAGTGTGATTGAGGTAAAGGGCACTCCAAAGGTAATTGAACTGGACGCTGACTGTAAATCACTGAGGGCTTCAGCTTTTATAGTAGGAATATATTTCTCTCTCTCTCTCTCTCTCTCTCTCTCTCTCTCTCTCTCTGTGGATTGGTACCATGTGAAGAAAATGATTATTTAATGTGAAAAAAAGAGATGGAGAAATATAGAAACAGAGAAACAGGTGAGGAAAAAAAGAAAATAAATCAGAATAGAGTGAGACAGTGAAACCTGACTGTCTGCTAAATTATCATTAACGTCCAACTTGGATAAATATAATAATGTTGCTTCAAGTCCACCTGCAAAACTGTACAAGCAGGTTCAGCCAGCAGCTGCTCTTTGTTTGGCTCAGCATAAAAAGCCCATAAAGCAGCTTATAAATTTATTTAAAAAAAAAAAAAAAAAAAAAAAGGGATCAGTGTTTTTACATCAAAATGTGCCTTCAGCCCTGAATGAGTGACAGCAGGGAGATGTTTTCAAGCTGCAGACATCTTAACAAAGGTTTCTCATTTTCAGACTTAATGCATTGTTGTATTTGCATATGGAGACCCAAAACCACGATTCCTGGGGAAATGCGATAAAATTGTAATTTTTAGGCATCTTAATGGAAGAGATCAGAGAGTATGAACGCAATAAATCGAAGCTGATGAAAGAAAGAGATGTAAAGACGTCCCTGCATATCCAGTTTTCAAATACAAAAATGTGATCTGAAATTACACCAAGATGTGAATTCAAAGCAGATGTGCTTTTTAGACACGTGCCGGTTTTGATGCAAAAATGCACATTTCAAACGTGAAAAAGGATATTTTCAGCAATGACTTATCTCTTTGCAGGTGATTTTAAGTTTTCAACATGTGAGAGAAAGACTGTCATATAGAATAGTCAGTAAAATAACTAAAACTAAAGGATTATGGTGAAAAACAAAATCGTTTAACCTACTGCAGTATTCTCATCTAAAGTAAAAAACTTAGTTGGGATGTCAGAATACAACATCAGAAAAAAATATTTACATATGAAAACCGACTTTGCCACACAGGCTATTACATTTGACTTCTTCAGTAATAAAATGTGAAATGGTGAACAAAACAAAACAACTAACAAACGATACACAAAACTTCAAAAAGGTGGGAGGAGACAGAAATGTTTAGAAGTTAAAAATTCTGGAAAAGACGATGAAAGACAGTCCCAAGCCCATAAGTATGTGCACAGAGACACAATATTTCAGCCTCTGGAAATGGGGTGACAGTGGATAAAACTGGCTGTGATTCCAAAACAGTTAATGCCATATTTTTGTTCAAATAATTAAATTAAAGCTGAAAGTCTGTACTTCCATCATGTCTTGATTACTCCATTTCAAACCCACTGTGGTGGTGTACAGGGGCAAAATTATGAATATTGTGTCACTGTCCAGATACTTATGAACAATCTCATTTGCGCTGTCAGTAAAAAGAGAAAAAGAGGAAAAATTGTGCAAAAAGATGTTGTGGCAGGTACAGTGATGTTGAAATGTGAAGACAAATCCATTACATGAGAGTTAGACACAGTTCAGTGCCACCGGTGGACCAGGACGTGCAGGACCACAGAGAGAGAGGAAAGAGCAAAGTGTTGAAAATGATACAGAGAAAGAGAGCAGTCAGTCAAAACTGTCAACGGAGCGAGAAAGAGAGAAAAAAAACAACTATAATATATAGTTTCCCACATAGTTATAAAGTTTTCACCATCAGCACTTTTTGTAAGAGTGTGAGAGAAACTTTTCACGTGTAAAAAGTTTGTGAAAATAATGAGCCGTACAGATAATAAAATAATAGTGAAAAACACACTTCTGAGACAGAAACCGTAATCAATCAAAACTGACAAACAGAGGCAGAAAGAGAAAGTATTAAACACGCTTTCCCACCAGATACGTTTTCATCATCAGCGCGTTTTGTGAGACAGAGAGCGAGAAAAAAACAAGTCAGCTCACACGAAAACGTTTGCAAAGTGAAACCCTGAGTGCAGCAGCAATAAAAGAGAAAGAACAAGAGAGAGAGAAAGAAAGAAAGAAAGAAAGAAAGAGAGAGAGGCTGTAATCCATCAAAACTGACAAGAAAGGGAGACAAATAAAATGTAGTTTCACACTCAATCATTCGTTTTTCCATTTGGCACTTTCCATAATACAGAGATAGAGAGAGAGAGAGAGAGAGAGAGAGAGAGAGAGAGAGAGAGAGAGAGAGAGAGAGTCATTTGAAATGCAAAAGCTTTGAAAACTCAAATACTGTTAATAATAATTTTAAAAAAGCTTTGGAGAAATTGTGCAGCAAATAAAAATGGCAAATTAGAGTAAAATTATGAACCAGCTTCCCATCACTTCTGAATTTCCATCATCAGAGAGAGAGAGAGGGAGAGAGAGAGAGAGGAAAAACAACTGAATACTGTGTAAAAAAAAATAGTAAAAGGTGGAGAAAAAGGAGAGTGGGAGGAGTGTGTTGCCGCTGTTAAATGGCAACAGAGAGAATGAAAGACACATTGAGATGAAGTGTAACATTTCATTCAGTTTTCGATTTTGGCTTTGGATTTTTTTTTTTATTTGTGTGTGAGAAAGAGCAAAACAGACAAACAGAGAGAGAGAGAGACCAAGACAGATCACATTTAAATAGCGTGTAACTTGAAATACTGCAGATATGGTACACATAGAGAAAGACCTTGAAAAGAAAATCTATAATATAAATAATATAAAATCCCCTCCCAAAAAAAGAGAGGATGAGCGACAGACTGCATAAAAATCCAAACTCACCAGAGAGAGAGAGAGAAAGAGATGGAGGAGACGGAGGAGGAGGAGGAGAAATTTTGAAATACAGCATCCCACCAATTACCGGCTTTCACCACACACACTTCGCCCTAATCCGTCCCAGCGCCTGCCAGCCAGTCCTGTGGCAGCAAAGTAAACATTTATACGGCGCTACAGATTTTTATTGGGGCTATAATGTGAGCGAGTGCAGGCTTTATGCGCTCGGTAAATATATGTTTATGATCTGAGAAAGACATGGAGAGACGTGCCTCCGGCCAACCATGGGAATGGCTGAAAGAGGCAGAAATGTGTGTGTGTGTGTGTGTGTGTGTGTGTGTGTGTGTGACAGACACGCAGAGGAGAGGACGACCAAAAAGGAGAGTAATAGGAAAAGGAAAAAGGAAAGTGGCGCAGATAAAAGCGAGAGGGCAGGAAAACGGAGGCCGGCGGAGGAAGGAAACACTAAAGACGAGTGTCAGAAAGTCTGTTTGTGATGAAAGGATGAAAGAAAGGGAGGGACAAAAGGCAGCGGCGGTTCGGGTCAAAGAAAAATAGACAGAAGCTCCACTCAGGCGGGATTAATTTCCCGAATGACGTCCAAGTTTTAATTGCTAACATCGGATGTCTTTCATGTGCGCGTTTGGACGGGATTAGAGCCCGTGTAACGTTTCCCTAACGTGCGTTTACAGTGGAAGATAATGCACGGAGGTTTTTACTGTGTGTTTGTGTGTTGATGTGTGTGTTGTTGGACTCCCACACACAGATACCCACCTCAGCCCTCACACACGCCTGGTATCTTTTGGTTGAATCGGCTCTTCGCTCGCCCCAAAAGCTCCGTGGAGAATTCTCCCTACAGACGGCAGAGAGGCCTTTTGTGTAAAGAAAAAAAAAAATTAATCTCACCAAACCAAACAAACGTCCATAATCCTTCACTTGTCTTTGTACACACACACACACACACACACACACACCACATCTCCTATCTAAAAATAAACTTGTAGACCTGGCTAAAAGACCACAGCAGTGATTTTCATTGTTTGGCCCATTTACTGCTATTTACTCACCTTTTATATTGCTAAAAAACATTTTTCAAATTATATGGAGGTACTAAAGGTTTCGCAACACATAAATTAATAAAACAATATCAGTCCTCACTTTCCAAATTTGAATATTGGTTTGAAACACCCACCTTATGATGTTCTGTTCCTGCAGCTGACAAAGACGTCAACGGTCTGAGTTAATGTTTTTAATGTTTCCCTAGGGACTATTTTCTCCGGCGGAGGAGGGAGCGTTTCACTCCATCCACAGAAGTGCTTCTGCTTTCAGGAAAACTGATGTGGAGGACTTTATTACGGTGATGGGAGACTGGTGTGAAGAAAAACTGAAGCCTAGAAATGTGAAGCATATACTGTACATTTTGTAGATATTACGCTAAACATTCAGAATCACTGGAATGGACCTTTAAAGACGAGCGCACCCCTATTCTCCACTGTGACCAAATCAAAGATGGCAACTTAAGCTTTGTTGTACCATCATGCTATAAGATCCAGAGAGAAGAAGAGCCAAGACCGACTGAGCTGTAAACACATAGAACAGGAGAGGATAGAAGAAGAAATGAGGGGAAAAAGCAGCAGATATTATAAAGAGAAACAACAAATTCTACCCTTACGCAAGTTTACAGGACATTGAAAAAGGCCAAGACTACGTGGCTCTTGAGCAGTTTTGTGTGGCTGTTGTCAGTGTTTGGTTGCAGTGGTGGAGGTTTGGTTTTGGACACGGGTGTGACCGCAGAAACATGGCATGTCTGAGATCATCAGGGAGTCGTAAGGAAAGGTCCTGGCTGGATGAAGAAGTGGCTCTGACAGAAACAGGGCGAAGGATTCACTTCTCTGTGCACAGAGAGAGAAAAAAAAAAGTCATTCGATTTGCCAAAAAATAAATTGTATACATTGGTTCCACATTACTGAAATATACTTACAGTGATCAAGCCAAAGATCTTGCTTTGGAGAAAATCAATCATATCTGCTTGCATAGCATGAAGAGTAGAAACACAGCTTCTCTTTGTATGTGTAAGAGATTATGGTTTTATACAACTTAAAACCAAGCTTTCCCTGTTTTTGTTTTTATTTTGTCCCTTCATTGAAAGGCGTGTCAGTGCAGCCACTGAGGAGTAAATTCACCAAATTAAGTTTCTGTCCCAAAATGAGAGCTCCACCCCTAAACAAAACACCGACACCCACTCTCCTGTTTAGACTGCTGGCATGACAGTGAAGGAGTCATCTTAAGGCATTTGCTTATGAAACAGTTTTCCAAAAAAATGGATATAAGATGTTCTGAGATGAAAGCCTTCAAATTATCTTGCATTTTTGCCAAAAAGGTTGTGAGGATCGAGGGGCCTCGTGCGGTGAACTGCAGGGCCGCTGCGAGGAGATCAAGGAGCAGGAAATCACAAATTAGCTTTAATCATCTCTCTCTCTCTCTCTCTCTCTCTCTCTCTCTCACACACACACACACACACACAAACATCTTAATGCCCTCACCCTCTGATCCCTCCATCTGTCCAGATTGAGTCGGGACCTTCATTTGCTCCCCGTGGATCTTGGAGTGGAAGAAGAGATTATGAAAAAAGTGAGAGAAGCTGAAAAGTGGAAAAGCATTTGGGAGGGAACCAAAACTTAAATAACAAATTACCTCATATCTATTACCTGATACATTTAATGTTTATGTACCCTTTGGCCAAATAACGTGAAATCACACATATTCGAGAGGCTGAATATGAAGTTTCACCTCAAAGATTGTGCGTGTAGATTTGGCCACTGTTACGTTACGGTTAACCAGCCAAAGCATCACCTGGGACATTCAGTTTTGTTATTAAAAAAAAAATAAAAAAAGAGCAAAATGCGAAATAAAAGTCGTGTTTAGCTTTAGGGATTAGTCATAGCAAAGTCATGGGAATTGCCCAATGAAAACATGATAGAAAGTTGGATGATTCACTCGTTCACCGACATGCTGGCTGGCTCCCTGGCTGGATGGATGGAGTTTGTTCCTCTGCCTCACTGCCTCTCCACCTTCCCTCGCAGCAAGCCGCTGCCATGTTTTCTCCTCCAGCCGCTCACCGACACTCTCTCTGGGTCGCGACCTCACCAGCTGGCTGGCCGCAAACCCTCCGTGGATTCCTCTGGCTCACAGTTTTAGTGGATGAGTTTGCCATGTTTAGGTTCCAGTGGAGCTGTCAGAGAGAGATGCTGCTGCCAGCTTCCTGCAGCTATAAAGAAAAAGTTAGATAAATATGATATGGGGTAGATGGACGGATGATAATGTGGTACATTTCGCCATGTTTTAGCACTGGGAGACGGGTTTCTTTGTTGCCTCAGGTTTTAAAAGCTGCTATGTATAGCATTTTTAAACATCGATATATCACTGTCAGATTAACAGTATTGATATAAACACTGCAAACAAATGCAACACTGATTGAAATGATCCGTCGTGGTAAATAAAATGGGTAAACCAGCAACATAAATTATATCCGCTTACACTTCAATGTCCCCTCCCAGGTGGTTGTGCTCAGAACACCTTCACCGGGAGGCGACCAGGGGGCGTCCTAACTAGATGCCCAAACCACCTCAACTGTCTCCTTTCAATGCAGAGGTGCTCCTCACCCTATCCCTAAGGGTTCACCGGGCCACCCTGCAAACAAAGTTCATTTCTGCCACTTGTGTCCATGATCTCATTCTTTCGGTCACTACCCAGAGCTTGCGACCATAGGTGAGGGCTTGAACAAACATCAGCCGGTAAGTCAGGAGCCCTGCCTTCTGGATTAGCTTCTTCTTCACCACAACAGTCTGGTCCAGCGACCGCATAACTGCTGCTGCTGCCATGATCCGCCTGTCGATGTCACTCATGAACAAGATCCCAAGATACTTGAACCCTTCCTCTTGAGGCAGTAGCTCACTCCAAATACTGCAAACCGCAGAGAACCCTGGCCTTGGACTCAGAGGTGCTGATCCTCATCCTGGCCACCAGTGACTGCTGAAGGTTACAGCCTGATGAAGCCAACAGGACCACATCATCTGCAAAGAGCAGGGATGCAATCCTGTGGTCACCAACCTGGACACCCTCCACACCCCGACTACGCTTTGACTCCTGTCCATGAAGATCATGAGCAGAAGTGGAGACAAGGAGCAGCCCTGGCGGAGTCCAACATCCACTGGAAACAAGCTTGAGTAAGTACCGAGAACGCGGACAAAGCTCTCACTGTGGTTATACAGGGACCGAATGGCCTGCAGAAGCATGCCCATTACCACACACTGCTGCAGCACAGCCCACAGGACCCTCCAGGGGACACGGTCATAAGCCCTCTCCAGATCCACAGAGCTCATGTAGACTGGATTGTCAAACTCCCATAATCCCTCCAGTATCCGTGCGAGGGTAATTACCATCGACCAACAAGGCTGTAGTTTAGATAGATGGCAGTCTGTATCTCAAGCCAGTGGTGTTTTTGGTGCTAGCATATCTCAAAGCTAAGACTGTATTTCCCACAAGCCCTGTTGATTCCTACTTCAAAAACGATGCTGCTTCTTGTCCCCCTTCCTTCCTTCCTTCCTTCATGCTCAACATATATTTACAAAGGATAAATATGTTAGAAGTGTTTTTCCATTGGTTTTTCACTTCTTGCACCATCCGCTGCTGCTAGAAACTCCAGAAACTTTAGCTCTGTTGTGCCAAAACAACAGCGCCCTCTTCCTGCTTTTTGCCATAAAGCAGTCCAATGTATTTCGTGTGAAATCAAATGCAGTAGAATAGAATAAAATACAGAGGAGCCTGCCAGTTTTCTAAGATGTGATCTTGTTGTTATGTGTACTAATGTCTCAAAATTAATATATTGTTAATTTATTGATTTTAAAGGGCTACATGTGGCAGCTTTAAACAGAGAGAGAGAGCGGTCCACCTCCTTCTCCACTTTAACCAGCACGCTCTGTAAATACTTGACACTAAGTCAAGTCTCAACCACTGCAACAGCTCTTGGCGTCCTTTTTGTTTCTTTGAAATGTGTTGACGACATTTTGTGTCATCAGGCAACCTATTGTTGTTTGCAGAGGGGGAAATAAATCTTACTTTGTACACTGATGCAGGCTTCTTCCAAACACACAGGAATACATCTTTGATCTGGATGCGGCAGCTTCGACCTCTTCACCCGTGGTTGTGTGTAATGTTGGCAGCAACTGAAGCTTATTTTGCTGTTTTCCCCCATTGTAAGCCACTCTGGAGAGGAGTGTCAGATAAATGCCAGAAATGCTAAATGTAACTCTGGCTGGAGACTCAGAAGTGACTACTCTGAGCTGGAATGGGCTGGGCTTCAGGAATTGCCTCACTGCCCACATTTAACTTTTTAGTGAAGCTGTGATCTGCCAGTCAGAATCCACTGGGGGCTGTAATGGGGCTGAACTGGGCACGCTCCGTAGCGTCCAGGCGATCCGCTGGATGGGTCGGTGGCGGTGTCGGCTTTAAAGCGGAGAGGAATGACGGAAACGCTTGACTGAACGTCAGAGAAGCAGAAAGTCTTTTATATGAGAGTCAGAGGACGGAGGGGAGGGGAACAGAGAGGCATGAAGAGAGCAAGCGTTAATACCTAAAGGCAAGCAAATTACTCTCATCACTCTAGTTGAGCCAATTGTGTACTTTTTTGTCATTGTAAATTTGGAGTATTTATTTAATTTATCACCAAAATAAAGTAATTGACTTTTTGTGTTTTAAATCACATCCATTACAGAATGGTAATTTGCTGGCCAGCCATAACTTGGCCACCTATGGAGCCATTCACAGTGAAAGTCAGTCAGTCGAGAAAAGAGAAGAAAAGAAAAGAACAGAGAAGAAATTTGGCTTCATTTGTCATTTTTTTTCTTCCTCCAATTAAAAGAATGTCGACTCTCACAGTTTGAACACTTGTACTCTCACATTTTTATATTAGCAAGGGAAACGTCTAACAATGTGCTGTTTTGATGAAAATAACTCTGCGGCTTTTATTCATTTTAAATGAGTTCCTTGTAATTTTAACCACAAAAATACCATCAGAGTAACAATTCTTCCACTTGAGTAGGACACTTTGGCACATTTTCTTCCCCTCTTTTGGGGCAATTTGTTTGAGTCTGTCTTCTCAATCCCCAGCATTGAATTTCCCAATAACTCAACTTTTTATCGATGTCCATGTTAGGAGATATCCTGAGAGCAAGGTGCACGTCCATGAAAAAAATTAGGGAATTGCCCCTTTAAGATGGTCCTTGTGTTTTTTGCAATCTTGATATAATCATTACCCATTATCTATGGGATATGTCTGCTTGATTATCATTAGTAATACACATAACAGTATATGTACATTTTGGGAATGTCCTGTGAGAAGGTACATGTGTTACACTCAGTCACTGAAAAACAGGCTACTTATGGGAATACCTTTTTTCCGTTCTGTGAGACTTTATGCTTTTCCCAGTACGAAGCACCAGTACGTTCAGCCGTGTTGGATGGAAGGATTTTCAAGATGTGTATTTCAAATCGACATGATGCAATGTGTAAAGAGGACAACTTCGGAGTTGCTCTAATGTTCATTTTTTCTCTTTGACGGAGTCAGGCTAACAACCTCCATAGACTTCAAGTCTTTATGCTAAGCTAACACGAAATGCTACCCATAGAAACCCAATCAATGGATGTACTGAGGTGAAAATGGTATCAAACTTCTCGTCTCAGTCCGGACAAGTTGGAGAAAGGGTATTTTTTCCCAAAATTATTCCGTTGAGATCACCCACTGAGCAAGCAAACCCATTGGCCTCCCCACTCCCAATCTCAGATCCAGAGCATCGGCCTCCTCAGCAGTTCACTCCGCTCCCCTCAGGTGGCAGCTACTCGTCAACAAATCACATCAGCAACAGTTGTGTCGCTGATGCTGAACGAGTGCACCTCCTCTCCCACAATAAAGCCTCAGTGTGAGGCTGCAGCACACACAGGGCCGTGTAATGTGCTGCTGTTTGTGCTCCTGATGTATTACCCTACTGTTGCTGTATTTAGTGCACTGTCATGTTTGTCATGCCTGCCAACCGTGAAGAAGAATTTCCTCCTTGCCGACAATAAACTATCGATCTCCCTCCGAATGAGGGGTGATTGATAACACCTGTGTCAAAGTGGCTGTAATTCCAGAGGCCAACGCTGATTGACTGCAAACGGGTGTCGTGTGATTTAAGGTTTTTTTTTTTTTTTTTTTTGCTTGAGTTTGTGAAACAGTTTTTTTTTTCTTACCTGGGACAGGATTTATGTTTTCGCCTCATTCCATCTGTTTGTCCGCCTGTTTGCTTCTTAGCCCAAATCTCAAAAACTTATCAGCGCATTTGCATTAAACTTGGTGGAAAGCTCAATCACAGGCCGGGGAACCACTGTTACATGTCTTGCACTTTACTAACCAAAGTGCGGCGTGGCAGTGGGTTTGGCTTCACATAAAAAATTCTCTGTAACTTTCAAATTGAATTTGTGCAACATCATGAAACTTTGTGGAAAGGTTGATCATGTTGCAAGAAAGCCCAGATTAGCCTTTCACACTGATTGGTCAAAGGGGGGCGTGGCGGTGGGGGTGATGAACTTCTGGTGAACGTCCAACATGTGGAACTGGCATATCTTGACAATTGCATGGTGCTGACAGAGCTACATGCTCTGATGAATGTTTTTTTTCTGGTTTCCATTTGGCTTGGGGAAAAGCAGAAAACCCAACCTAATGAGACAGTCTGTTTTTTCCCTTTTTTGTGCTGGTTTTGTTAAATACCTTTGATCTACAAAGCCAATATCTCTTGGTCTTTTTCGCCTCTGCAGTTGTTTTCACTCCCACTACCAACCAGCCCCAATTACAGCAGGCAGCTCACCGCAGAGTCTCCAAGCTGCCTGACTTTCATGTCGCTGGAAGGAGAGCAGAGCGAACCCACAGGAGTAACATGCAAAGAGAAAAGTAAATGATAGAGGAAGATGAAGAGTCACTGTGTTAAAATAAAGATATGTCAAAGATATGTTAGAAGAATTGTAGAAATGACTGTCAGTGTGGCATTACATAAAAATGTCTTTGGTTTTTGCATATTCTAATTATCAAAGTTCATTTTACGCATATTCCTTGTATACTGTGACTTTTTTTTTGGCACATATGGTTCCTGCATCTAATGAACCCCAACAAAGTGGCGTGGTCTGTACACATCATGTATGTGTGTAAAGATGTGTAGTTTTCTCTGTGCATGCCTACACACACGAGCACTGTGTGTACATGCAGGTCCCCTGTAGACCCATAAACGTGAGTACAAGGACATATCTGCACATCCTGTATATATGCTGTCATTTTTCACATATTGTCTCTCTGGTACTTTAATTTTCCTCTTATTGTTGGATGTTTTAAAATATATTTCCACCTCCGTAATGCCCATTGTTTTCTCTCCCACTGCTGCTGATGCTACTCCTGGAATTGTACACATCCTGTTAAAGCTGGATTCATATTTTATGCACATTTTTAATTCATACACTACTTTACATGTTCTAGTGTTGGACCTGTGGGACGGATTTGTTCATATAACCTCTATAAAAACTCTGTTTTTAATATATCCCATTATTCTTTTATGTCTCTTATAACTTGCTGCTGCAGCGGTCTGGTTTCCCCACAGGGATCATTCAAGGTTCATCAACTCTCTAATGTAGAAAAGTAATTTTCCCATCTTCAGGTTAGGCTGAAGGGTTTTGCATGTATGTAGTTATGAAATACCAATGTAAGGATGAGACAGGAGCAATCTAGGAGCATCTATTTAGCTTGTCAACAAGAAACATAAAGACACACAAACTTGGGTATTACAATACTTTTCTGGAGGTTTAAATTTCTGAAGTCAAATTGACCCCAGAAATTTGAAATTGGAAGGTAACAGGAGGGTTAAAGGAAAAACTGACCCTAAAGCACATTAACATTGCTGTGTAATAGAGATTTGTGATTGTCGCTGTGTTTCTGGTGCCGTTTTGTTGGTTTAGGGTTGAATTCGGTTTTTCAAACCTGATGCACATCGAGAGCAGCTGCAGCTTAACGGGAGAAAGAAGTGAGCTCTCCCTCTTCTATGCTGGATTTCTCCCTGTATGTTTTTTTTTTTTTTTTTCATGTCACTGCAAATCACTGAGTCTACAAAGAAGCCCTTGCTCTTTTATTTTTAGGGGTTGACAATGAAGTTTGACAGCTATAACTTCTGTTTGACATTGTTTAATTTTTGATTTCTATTAAAAAACATTTTAGCCGTGTGGGAATATTTCAGCCATGTAACCGGATTCATATTTGGCTAGTTGGGTGATGAAGAGCCAAAAAAAAAAAAAAAAAGAAACAACAAATCAGCGCCAGAAATGCGATGTAAATCACCAGTCAGGTTTTAAATAATGTTAATGTGTTTTAGTCTGGGGTTTTTTCCCTCAAGGAACGGGAGCGCCGCCAAACACTCGCGACCTGAGATGAAGGAAACATTTACACTTTTCTTTATTGAGAGAGCGGGAGAAAGATAACAGGATGGAGACAAGGAGATAAAGGTGAAAGACACTCTGAAAGTGCGCACACACACACATGCACACACACGCACACATGCAAAACACACAGGATATTAATTTGCAGATGTCAAAAAGTCACTGACTGTGATGAAGGAACAAGGAGAACATTTACCTTTTACTGAGAGAAAAATGAGAGAGAGAGGGTGACATATATGCAAACTCTCTCTCTCTCTCTCTCTCTCTCTCTCTCATACACACACACACACACACACACACACTCGCACACACACACACACACACACACACACACACACACACACACACACACACACTCACACACGCCCCTCTTCCTCTTGCCTGAGCAGAAACACTAGCTGAGTTGTTTTACAGGCTTCTGATTATTTTGATAACCCATAATGATGATGGATTGACTGAGATTTAATGGAAAGAAATTTAATGTCTCATAAATTTTTAGGTGGCACCTTGTTTTTCCTTGTTTCAGAGGTTTGAAAACCATTACGCTGTGAGGGTTACGGGACATTAAACAGCCTACCTTTAAAGTACGGAGTGGGACCTTAGCGGGAGCAGGGCTGGGATTTATCACCTCCAGGCAAAATAATAGAATTGAAAAGAAACATTATAATTTTTTTTGCTTCTGATTTGCATTTAATCGAAAGTGATATGTTAGTTTTGAAATGGGCGATTTCGTTTTTCAGTTCGCTTGCTGAGTTTGATTTTGTTGGCCAACAACCTCTGACGATGTGTTCCGTCTGGACTGTGTTTTAGCCATCGGACTTTTTTTTTTTTTTTTTTTTGCCACTGGAAAATTTTTGATAAATGTGATACATAACACACAAAAAACCTCTTATTTCAGTCAATCCACTTTGGCTTTAGAAGTTATGATTTCCAGACAGCCGGAAACTGAAAGTTGACGTGACATCATGACTGACTGTTGGTGACTGACTGTTTACAGACAGGAGCTCGATGAAGACATAAACACTTAAAACAACAAATACTATACCAACATGAAACCGGATGATTATGTAGCTTTAACGATGAAAAGATGTGTAACAGCTACTGGTGAGCCTTGGATTTCTGAGTCCATTTTATCGTTTGGTGTAGATTTCTTATCCGAATGTTAAAGATGTGACATCATGACAGGATTTTCAGAGCAGATACAATTTTGATAGCAGAAAATATTTGAGTGAACCACAACATCAACAATAAACATTTTGCTGTCAGTCCCTGAGAATCCCATCTCTTTTGGTTTCTCTCCCACATTTTCCACTGAAGGCCGGAGCCTCAGTAGACCAGAATGCAATGCAGCTGCAAGACGTGCTGTGTTTTGACTGAATGGAGGGACTCCTGCTGCTTCTTGATTGGAAAACACTCAGCTCTCCTGCTCAAACTGTTGCCATCACTGATGTTCTTGTTTAACTTCACGTAAAACCCACAGCTGAGTGCAACAAGCTCAGAGCTGTCCTCTGAGGCAAACATGTTAAAAGAGTTTGTCACAAAATAACTTCTGGAATGAACTGGAGGGAGAAGGTCAGCACATCATGCCCCGATCTCTTGATGCGGTCTGGGACGCCCCGATCATTTTGAAACATGTTTGATATTTTAATTGTTGCTCGCTCCTTTGTATTTTGTTTATTTTCACTTATCCTTTATTTATCTGAGAAGATCCCGTTGAGATGCAGCACCTCTTCCTCCTGGTCTTGCAGTCTGAGAGGGTCCAACGAGCTGATTTATGGCCAATCAGATTGCAGCTGAGTGATGTCATCATTCAGACAAGCAAGCAGAATGGGCATGACTGCAACTTTTTTTTTTTTTTTTTTAAAGGGAAAATGTCTTCTTTGTCTTAGTTGTCTTCTTTCCATCTGCATGTATCAAGGTAATTATCGTTAATGAAAAATGAAATATAAAATAAAATAAAAATAAAAATGAGGCTTTGGAATAACAACTTTAACTGAAACTATTTTGCAAGTTTACAAAACTAACTAAAATAAACAAAAATTTTAGAGAAAATGTCTTTAGTTTTTGTATTGTACATAAGCCTGGTACTTTGGTGGACATGAAATCTATCTTCCTTTTTTTTTTTTTAACTGTGCCAATTTTACTCAAGCAAGTTGCCACTGATTAATACCTCCGATTGCAAAATAATAATAATAATAATAATAATAATAAAGTAAAACTAAGTATTTTCAAAAAATATAAATTAATTTACATTAGCAAACCCAGTTGAAAACTAATTTGAACTAATCTGAGACTGAAAACAAAAAAAGTCAAAATGTGATAAAAGTAAAAACTAATGAAAAATGCAAAACTATAATTATATATAAAGTTTGGTGTGTATAATCGATTATTTTTGGTGTTGTCGTTGTTGCTGCTGGTTCAGCCTCTCTTGTCCCTGTAATGTTCAAACTCACCGTGTTATTCATCCAAGACAACATGTCTGAGTTTGGTATTTCCCCTTTAATACAGACAGGGATGCACGTGGCGTAGTGTTATTTATTTATTTTGTCAGAGAATGTAGGTGATCTTTAGGGAGTGTTAAAATTTTGCGAGGAGTGTGTGTTTAGTCTGCAGGGAGTGTTAAAAATGGTCGTGTGTGTGAGTGTGTTGTCTGCAGGGGAGTAGGAGAGGTGGCAGTGCTAAATGAGATTAAGCCTAACCCCACCTCCCACACACACACACACACACACACACACACACACAAACAGACCACCCATGCCACCTCTTAAATTTTATTAGAGCTAAATATTGACACACATTTCATGTCAGTCAACACCCATAATTCTGCAATCACACACACACACACACACACACACACACACACACATACACACAACCTACTTAAAGACAGGCACCCAATACCTTCTCTCTCTCACTCACTCACTCACTCACACACAGACACACACACACACACACATACACACACACATACACACACACCTCCCCTCCACTCTGGCAATGATGATGGATGTGTTTCAGGATGGAGGGAATAAACAAATAAAGGTGGCACCATGATCTATGGGTCACAGGCTTATAGACCGTGGCCAGTGTGTGAATGCATGTGTGTGTGTGTGTGTGTTGGTGTTACTGACATTGTCATCCTGATCAGCCACGTCAGGGGTTGTGACCTCTAGCATGGGGTCATGACCTTGGCGTGCTGTAGGAGCCACACAACAGTCATCGCTTTGTCCTGTCAGAGTGGACGCACGCGGCCGCGGCTGATTGGTTTAATTTAAAGTTTATTTACGGTTTTACTTAAAGCTTTTCTGCTTTATTAGATTGTCTGTTGTGCCGAGTGGCGGGGAAGAGTGGAACAAGAGAGAGGAGAGCGTGAGGCAGAGGTGTGGTGTGACGAGGCCGGGCAAGTGGTTTCTATGTTAAATTAAAAAAAAAAAAAAAAAAAGGTGATTTAGTAGCTGCTTTGACTTTACAGTTTTCACCACAACCTTAACAAAGGACATTCAAGATAAGAAGAGATAACACTTTATTTATCTATAAATAAAGTGTTAACTTATCTATTATATTTATAAAACAAGGTTCATAATATACAATATACACAATATAACAATAGAGTATAAATATCAACATATGCTATGTAGAAATAAAGCTATGTAGAGTATACCTTTTGTAGAAACTATACCCACACACAGCAGTGTGTAACATCACAGTGCAGCATCATACAGTACAGCAGTTCGCAGGTACAATTACAAAAATTTCAAAATTTTCCCGCACCAGATCTGGTTTATTTTCATCGTGAAGTATTAACCTAATCAGTGGCCACCAGGTAGCACTTTTCATTAGCCATCACACATTTCTGTAATAAAATATGATTTATGTGACAAAAATAGCTGAAATATGCACACACACACACACACAAACACACACAACACAACAATAACATAAATGATTTTTTGTGTTTTTCTCAATTGGAATTGCAGGAGAGGCGGCGCCACAGTGCCCTTCATGGACCCTTAAATGCTGTACTTCAGTCCAGTTTCAGGTACTTGTACTTTACTTGAGTATTTTGTTTCTGCATTTATCTGGTGGCTGCAGTTACTAGTTACTTTGCAGAATGAGCTTTTGAGCTTTTTCCATGCAAAAACCTAAAATGTGTGTGAGCAGCCAGCAGGGTATGGAGCAGTTAGAGCTCCAGCGTCAAAATGCAGCAATAATTTAACTCTTTGAAAGCAGCATTCTTCACAATGACTACTCCTACTTTTCATTTTACTGCTGATTATTCTATTCTTTTACTTAAGTAATGTTTTGAATCCAGTATTACAGTATTATATGTATTTTTTCCACCATGCATGGCATTGCTACTTTTACTTAGGAGTTGAGGATTTTCTTCACCGCTGCACATCCACAACATTTTAAAGCAATAATTCACACTTTTTCATACAAAGACCTGTTTCTCTTTGCTGACTGATAACCTTTTTTTAAGCCATTTAGAGAGATGTTTTGTTATATTTTCAAGTATGATCAAATAATTAGGATTACATCATTATTATATCCAACAGTTATTAAATTATAAGTTGCTACAAAGTGAGTTATGCAACCCCTCGCTGTCCCAACACAGTTTTGACTGTTTGTGTGCTGAGGCGCTCCGAGATACAGCAAACCGCTCGCATGGCTTTGAGTTGCTGAGACAATTTATGTTGTTTATGGTGTTTCTGTTGGTGTGGATGTTACTGAAAAGTTTCCTCAAAGGCTGCATGAGCCTGAAAAAGTTTTTTTTTTTTATTGCTGCAAACTGATTCAGTGCTCACTGTGGGGGAGCGAGAGAGAGAGAGAGAGAGAGAGAGAGGGAGGGAGAGAGATGATTTAGACACAGGAGAGGACGGTGAAGACAGCAGAGGTTGCTCAACTGGGATTTAATCCAAGACTAGGCCCTCTCTCTCTCTGTGTGTGTGTGTGCGCGTGTGTGTGTGTGTGTGTATGTGTGTGTTCTTGTGTTCCTGTATTTATAAGGACCAAATACCCTCTCACAAATGGAAAGTCTTTCAAAGTAAGAGCATTTTTGCTGCTCCGGGCCTGTTTAGGATCTTGAATTTCGGGTTAAATCAAATCAGAAGTAAATTTGGATAAACAGATACAATGAAGGCCCTCACAAGTAAAGTGATATGGGTGTGTGTGTGTGTGTGTGTGTGTGTGTGTGTGTGTGTGTGTGTGTGTGTGTGGTGGGACATGTGTACTGCCGCATAATAAAGATGTTCATCCTCTTTGTAAAGCCGCTCTGCTCCTAAATCACGGGAGGATTTAGACATCCCGGTGGAAAACCTGGAATTAATTATAAATTAAACGGAGGCAATTATGTGTGAGTGCACAGGGGAGGAAGAGTTAACGTTTCTCTCTCTTTCACAACGAGCGCAGACACTTCAAGAGCCAAGGGAACATTTACATTCGTGGACATCTGATCCATACATGTAACTGTAAAAACAGGCTATTACTAACAACATAAAGAGGCAATAACGAGCAGAACTGACCATAAAGAAGATATAATGCTAGATAATCGTTAATTGTTTAAATTTTCTAACATATTCTAATGTTGCCTGATGTACTTTAGTTCACTTTGAGGCTGCTGAAGTTCCTGGTGGGTTGAATAAATTATTTCATTCACAACTGTGGGATTTTTTTTTCACATAGGTGTTAAGCAATAGCAGAATTGCTGCAAGCAGAAAACACATGCAAGGGGGAACTTCTCTGGTGGCGACATCGTTATTCACACTTCCAGAAAAAAAAAAAAATCCAGGGCGGACAGAACGCAACTCAAGTGTTTCATCGAAAACAGACCGCTTTTACCTGACATTTAACCTGCATTGTGTCAAAAGCACAGATGAAAACATGCTGAAACAAAAGGTCTGCGGAGGACGGCTAATGATGATGATCATGATAAAAGGGTGAATATCTGACTTTAGAAGGAAACGTCTGAATCCGTTTCCCCGTGGTGAAGTCAAATTACTCTCAGTTTGAGTGGAAAAAGGAGCTTTAAATGACTTCCTCATGCAGCTCCTCAGTTGGCCTGTTTTTTTTTTTTTTTTTTTTTCTTTGACCCTGGTTTCCATAATTAAAGTCCCCATGTGGTGTTTAGAATATATTTCCAATATGTCAGCTGTCTTATCCTGGTCTGCTAGTGTTTAGTGTCCAGTGGACAGTGTCAGGGTCAGCTTAATCAGAGCACACTGAGGCTAGAGCTGTGTGTGTGTGTGTGTGTGTGTGTGTGTGTGTGTGTGTGTGTGTGTGTGTGTGTGTGTGTCAGCCATGGTGAATCCAAACCCTGCACCTGCTACATACATACATACAGTATTTGGCTATGTGGTTTGAACAGAAACAGGGTGGAACACACACACACACACACACTGAATCACATTATTTCTAACATAAAGCAATTATATTCACAGTCATACATACACACTCTGTTTTTAAATATTTGTTGTTGTTTTTTAAAATCTATTTATTTATTGCCTTGTAGAAAAATTGGTGGATCATGGGCCAACTTTTTTTTTTACTTTACTTTTTTTTTTTTTTTACTGGCCAATCAGCATCAAGTTGGCATGGTAACGGCCGAGGCCTAGCACAAACGGGCCGATAAACTCCAGATGCAGCCACCCAACATCACAGCAGCTGGCGTGGAGGTTGGTCGTGGCTCAAGGTCAGTTTTGATTGGCTGAAAGGGGGCGTGTCCTGTGATGACAGCGTTGCCAAAAGTGGGTGTGGCTTAGCACAAACTCCATGCTCCATAACAACTGCATGAGTTTGTTGGGTCAGTCTTATAAGCATAAAGGTTTGTTTTTATGCTTTTATTGTCTTTTTTCCTCTCTCTTTAATGTTCTTTGACTGTAAAGCACACTGCATTGCATCCATTTTTCTTTTCCTCTCCTTCCTCACTGTCATCCCTCTCTCCTCCCTCTCTCCCCTCCCCCTTTTCTCTCCTTCCTTTTCTCTCCTTTTCTACCTCTACTTCTTTCCTTTCCTGCATATTTTTTCCCCTCTTTACCTCGTCTTCTCTCTCATGTCTCTTTCTCTCTCTTCTCTTGTCTCTCTTTCTCCCCACCACCCATCTCATTCTTCTCTCTCCTCCTTTCCTCCTTCCCTTTCTCTGTCTTCCCTCCCTCCTCTCCTCCCTCCCTCCATATCTCCGTATCCTCCCATAAACACAAATCATGGTGAGTGCAGTCAGGCAGGAGTCGGTCACGTCAGTTTTCTCTGGGGAGTGTTACCTAACATCTCTCTCCTTTTTTCTTCATTCTCCATCTTGTCATTCCTCCGTCCTCCTCCTCTGACCCAATCCTTTATTTCACCCTTCCTCTTGCACTGCCACCTCTCCCTCTCTCTCTTTTCCTCTGTTTCAGCCATTTGTTTTGCACTTCTCTGCTCCCAGTCCTGCTGCCATCTGTCCTCCTTCTTACCATCCATCTCTTCTCTCCTCTCTCGCTCCCTCTGTCTGTCCTTCTCTCTACTCTTCTTCTTCATCTGCCTCTTTAAATTTAAGTTTTTATATATTCTGTGTATTATAGCGGAGTGAAAACAGTGTCACCAGGATGCGAGCTGGTCATAACACCCTGTTGTTATCACTGCAGATGCTGGATTCCTGTGCTGTCATTCATAACATGGAGAGAAATTATTTTTTTCATAACTGTAATATATTTTTGGTGCAGCCACTCAACCAAAACGAGGTTTATGGTGATGCAAAATCAGTGTGAAAAGCATGAAAAAATGTATTATTGTGCAGCTGAGCAGGATGGTTGCGGTTCTTGAACTGATCACATTTGGGCAAAACCCCGGCCTCCCACTTTCTCCTGGGCCGATATTCACAAAACATCTTAAGGCTAATAAGTCCTCCTAACTGGCTGATTTAAGAACGACTCCTAGAAAACACAGGAGTGTCACTCCCAACTTTAAAATTCTTACATTAAGAGCATTTAGACGTTAGAAGTAATGCAGAGGACTCCTAATTTACTAAAACCAAATCACAGCTAATCCTAAAATGGTCAAAAAATGTGAAAAGGAGGACAAAATACTCACCTTTCACCTGTTTATTTGGCTTCCATCACATTAGAAAAAACCATTTGGGATGCACTAGATTTTGGCTTTAGCACTCAACTGGGAATACTGTTGAAGCGCAACCTTCCCTTCCAACACAGTCCTAAAATGATTTCTGCAAATTATTGATGCATTAACCTGTAAGATGCATTTTAATGTTGCAGCTCTAACTGCTCCTTATTCTGTCGGCTGGCTTGCACTCAGATAACACAGCACAGTCGATGTTTTTACATGGAAGAGATCATTCTGCAGCTACAGCCGTCAGATAAATGTAGTGCAGTATAAAGCATAAAGTCTCACAGAATGGAAATACTGCCTTGTCAGTACCTCAAACCTGGACTGAAGTACAGCACATGAGTAAATGCACTACGTTACTGTGTGGATTTGGATCTCTATACCAATACTTCACTCTCTCCTCTCTCTTGTTTCAGTTTTTCCAGACCCGACTTTGAAAACCACTGGGACAAACAATGAATGTGTCCTCACTGGCCGTGCTATTCCATCACATCCAATTAACTGTTGCCACTTACCTAAAGTAAGTCCTCATTTCAAGATTACATTTTCTAGGTATACGATTACGCAGTAGAATACAGAATACGTCAATAAATATGAAGTTAAACCGATATTTTTGCCAATGAAACCTCAATAAGCAACAACTGTGGACCGAGTGAGGTGAGGCAAAGCTGTCAGGCTGGAAACAGGTTACAAAAGTCAAAACATGCCCATATATATATTTTAAAAAATGCTCCAGCCAAGCAGTCATGTTACTCTAAAAATAAAACAACCGCCAAATAAGAGCAGCGTAATGTGGACTACTATGCCTCGCCGTTTCTGGCCAAAAAGACGAGCACGTTAAGTTGCGTGGAAACTGGGTCAGTGCATTCCATGCAGCACAGAGGCAGCGCTTGGAGCGAAAGGAGTTTTTATGTAACTCAATCAATAAACAGCACTCTCCATTTGATCACCGTATTCCCATACTTTGTTCAAATGTTTTTTTCCGGCACAGGTGGCCCTCGGCTCGGTCCACTCAGCTGGTTTTCTGATGCCATCCGAGCTGAAGCTGTTTTACATTTCCCTTCACCTTCGCTCAGCGTGGCTGTTTCACTTTTCTTTCCTGAGGGGATTACTGTGTAATTTGTGCTGCAGCCGCAACTGCTGGTGGTGGTGTTGTTATACACGAGAGTTAATAAACATCAAGTCACACTGTGGTTGCTAAATGAAAGAGAGGAGCAATTGATATCACGAAATTAAATATGATACCTTGAGCATTTACAGACACCGCAGTCTAAAGCCGTGACGTTGAGAGCATTTTTGGGCTGATGCATGAAACAAAAAATGTACCCATAATGTGTTTGATTGTGTCATGGTTGGCCAGCTGATTAAAAAACAGCTGACATCTCAGGCCCTGAAGATTTTTGACAGACGTTTTGAGAAGAAAACACTTTTTAAGTGTTTAACAGCCGCTTCCAGTAGGAATCCATGAAAATATTACAGACGGTGGCAGCTGAGGAAAAAATGGCATGTGTGAACAAGGCCTAAGATAATACAGGTTTACCAGCCAACCTCACAGCCTCTCTCTCTCTCTCTCTCTCTCTCTCTCACTCACTTGCTTCCTCGCTCTCTCTCCATGACGCTCCTGAGTGACTTTGTCCGTTTTCGTGGTTCTGCTCCATTCTGCTCCATTCTCTGGCTTTCCACTGCCATCCTAAGGACAGATGAAACTTTTATGAAACCCCTCGGTGCACAGCAGCTGTCTCCTCGCCTTGTGCCTCAAAATCATTTTCTGTCCGCTGTTCCTGCTCTACCTCCCACATTGAGAATTCATGAACTTCAGCCCTGCCATTCCCAATCATCACTCAAGGAGCGCCAGTTTGATTTGTCAAAGTGACGCAATGTCAAGACGCTCTCGAGCGGGCTTACGTTTCATCCCCGCGGACAGCTTGAAGAGCATAATTCACATGAAATCCTCCCGGGAGGCTTTCATGTGGCGCACAACAGGCCCTTCACTCAGACAATAGGATTCAATCAGACAATTGACCACAATTTCAAAACAGAGGAGTTTTTGGGAACTATGGCCTTCCTTTCAGGGTGAATTACGCTGTTCAAGAGTTTTGTTGGTGAGAATGAGACGTGAGAAGGGCCTTGGGGGGATTTTTAAGAGCAGCAACCATTTTTTGAAACCAGTGTGAGTGTTGTCTGTGATTGGGAATGACACGGAGGAATTTACGGAGGAATGGCACGGAGAAAGAGAGAGAGCGAAAGATGAGGAATAGAGCAGAGCAGCGGCAATTAGCTCCATCAATTTAGCTTTCCATTTCCCTGTTAGAGTTTGCAGTTAAAGGGACATTTACAGTCACCAGCTGTTTGTGACAAATGCAGAAAATGTTCATTCATAAGGACGGAAATGTAGCTGCTGTGTTTCCAGGCTCTTTGTTAATAATCCCTCCTGCCCTTCTTTGCATTTCAGTCCCTCCTCCATAAAGAATCTGCATTCCTTAGACCAGCCGCGTCGAATCATTTGGGGATGAGAGAAAGCACCTTTAGTGTTCAGTGGGACAACTTAATCACAGAGGCGGTGCCTGCAGTAATTAGTGAAATTATTAGGTGTGAATCATTTTGTTTTGACAGAAAACGTGCACACTCTCAGCCCTGGAAAGTGATTCGACGCCACTGCTTTAGATCAGGGCTTTTCAAAAACTGTTTTTTTTTTTTTATGTTCCAGACCACCAAGTTAAGCTGTGGACCCCCCATCTGAAGCGATTTTGTTTGAACACTGGCAGATGGATTCAGCGTGGTGAGATTAAAACATAATATTGAAGTAACCGCTCATTTTTTTTTTTTTTTTTTTTTTTTTTTTGAAGTGAAGTAAATTATGGTGAAATGAAGTTCTTCCTCATTTTGCTGAGGATCCCCCGGGGAGCCTCTCAACGATCCCACTTTGAAAATCACTGCTCTGCTCTTGATCATGCAAGCTCATACACCGGTATAAAAGAGCCTATTCAAATTCGCAGTCATCAGATGTAAAATTCTGATTAATGATTATAGCTTAAAATTTAGCTGCAGCTTCGACTCATGCTGTCATCATGAAATTATCACCGACAGACAGCAAAAATATATATATATAAAAAACAAAAAGTAAAAACAGAACAACATTTGGTTTGGTTTACGCACATCACAGTCACCATGTGAACAGAGTAACTCCAACACATGCTACACTTGTACTGTAGTGTCATACATCTGGAATGCAATGATACAGCGCCAATGGATTCTTTCATTTGACATGAAAGAACTTGCAGCATATTTGGTGCGTTGGATGATATTGAAGTGCCATCAATTACACTGGTGTCATATCAGCACTGCCAACACATAATCCCCTGTAATCCTTTTTATAGGTGACATGTATAGCATTTTTACATCAATAAATAATTCTGTGAAGGAGCATCTCTGACAGGTTTAGCAGCCTCTATACTGCGTTTAACTTTGTGCTTCCACAGCACGGAGCTTAAAATTTCAAATGTTCTGGCAATGGCAGATGGTTGAAAAAATGAAAGGCTGATGGGGAAAAAAAAAATCACTGCCAACATAATTAACCTCTTCATTAAAGCCACAAATGAAAACCTTTGACTGAAGACAATGAAAGGCAGCAGTGTCCTCTTTGTGCCGGGAAGCAACAGGATTTATGAAAGTAATTTTGAGAAACACTAACATTATTAATACCGCTGGCATGAGATAGAGGCCCCCAGTCGGTCAGTGGACCCAAATGCAGAAGCTGAGGCAGGCTGCACTGAAGGCTGCAAGTATTTAATAACAGGCGTAGATCTAGAGAAAAAATCATGGGGGGCATGGAAATTTTTTTGGTATCTGCTGCTATGTCATCTTATGCCACATTCACTCGTCTTCAGACAGTGGATTTTCAACCTTGTGAATTTCCAAGAAGCAAAAACATTAAAAAAAATCTATTAGATGGCCAAATTTGGAGTGGCAGCTGGAGTGGCAAGGCCTAGTTTTATGGTGGCAGCTGCCATCTCTTGCCTCCCTTGGTGGATCCGTCCCTGTTTAATAACTAATATCAGAAACTAAGGAGGCAAGGAACACGGGTACGAGGAAAGACAAGCATGTACATGGCAAAAGATGGAACAGAAAACAAGACTTAAACATAGTAGATACTACCAAGGAAACGAGACACACCTGGGGAAAGGCCTGGAACACCAGACTGGAGATAAACACAGAGGATTGGCTGAAGGAACAGAACAATCAGGGCTAAGGAGTCTGATTCAGGGCAGGGAAAACAAAACTGACACAGAGAGGACACAAGAAACCAGCACACCCCAAACACAGGGAACCACAGGGAGAAACAGAAAGCAAACAGAGCCCAAACATAAAGTCAGAAAACACAAAAGTCCAAGGGAAAACCCAAAACCATGATTCACTTTCGTCATAGTTTCATTTGTGTACATTAACCGTAAGTAATTTCACAATGGTATATTGACGTTTAAAAATGCGGCATGTAGCACCTTTAAGGCCCCTTTTTTCACTGTTTGGCACTTTTCATTGCTGGTAGACAGTGGAGCAAAGATGTAACAGGGAAGATTGTGTGATGGAATCAAAGCCACACTGGTGTCTGTGTGTGTGTGTGTGTGTGTGTGTGTGTGTGTCGTACAGCTGCAGGACACCTGATCCTAAGACACTAATGAACACGGAGCCTGCGGTGCACACGGGAGCCCTGTTCCTGACACAATCCGCTCTTCAGGGCGGCGACGAGACATGCTGTCATCTCAAGTACCCAGCATTCAACTTGCCAACGCTCCCCTCCTCTTCCACTTACGGCCTGCCTTTCAGCCTCTGCAGGCGAGTATGGGAACCTCTTTCCTGCTTACAAACAAGGACACCCAAAGGACTTAGGGCTGCGGTAACACTGACACCTTGAAAGGCTCTCCCTCGCCCTACCATGACCCCTGTGTTCCCTCGTAGGCTTGATTCTGAATAGAAATGCGGGGAGGGAGGTGTTTGGAGAGGAACCCCACAACTTAATTAAACTACTGAGCACGTCCCTGTGGCGCTGAAGGGGTTAAGGAAGGTCATAAACACAGGTTTCCCAAGGGAGAGAAACGATGCATGCTCTTGTAAATTTGGCATCTCTGAGTTTCTTTGGCCATGAAATTCATTCTACAAAATATTCTGCTTACACCTTGTTTTCACTTGTCCTGCTCAGGAATGTTAATCGTAAGTGTACATTTCTATCTCTGCTATTTATTTAATTTATAGCCCATAAATCTTTGGAGCCTCTTAGCGCCTTCACTATCTTGAAATGGTCAACTGGTGGAGGTTTGCTCTCCTTCAGACCCGCTTCTAAAGTTTATCTTGAATTTATGTTGGCTCTCCACCCATCAACATGACCGCAACCTCTTAAAACAGTTTTTCTTTTCTTCTTCTTTTTTTCTTCCTTCTCACACTGGTGCCTGAACTTCTTTTCTGTATTTTAACCTCATCAGCATGTTGCAAAATGCACGTTAAAACTCCAATAATCCGTCCATTACTGGAATCATCTTCAACAGCCGTTTCGCAATGCGCACGCATTTTGATGAGCGCTCTGTCCATTGTGCGTAAAAGGGCACTTGGAGCGCTACGTGCTCTCTCTCTCTCTCTCTCTCTCTCTCTCTCTCTCTCTCTCTCTCTCTCTCTCTCTCTCCGGCAGAGGCGGGGTGGTAGTCTCTCCCTGTGCCTCTGACAGACTTCTGTTGAGCAGCTGTTGGGAGTGAGCGTGGTGAAGGAGCGGCAGCCTCCAGAGCGTTGCGGTGAGTCCATCTCGTGAAGCCCGGGCAGAGCGGCAGCCTCTCCGGGGAGCGGACGGGCAGCGCCTCGGTAAATCGCCTTTACGCACCAGCGACGGGGGCTTTGCGTGGTGAGAGGACAGGTCAAGCGAGGGTTTTTTTTTTCGTTTATTTCCCAAGTTTTCCAGGAGTATTTAGTGTGACAGTCCCCTTTACATTTTGACACTGAAAACCTGTCAAAGAAGAAAAGAGAGACGTTTCTTCGGCAGGATGAAGGGATTTACACCTTTCCTCTTCAGCATGACTGCTGCTGCGCTTCTCGCCGCCACCGTCTCAGCCACCAAGTTAAACGTGCCGCGGCTGAGGCTGTCCTACAAAGGTAATTATCAAGTAATCAGTATCTATCTATCTATCTATCTATCTATCTATCTATCTATCTATCTATCTATCTATCTTTTTTATATTGGGCTGTCAGTTGGGTAAAGTGTTATTAATTTATTGTGATATGAAGCTCCTTTGAATGATATTTTCCGGGAATAAAAATGAACCTGCAGTCATTTTTTAGTATATATCTATTGAAGCTGCTCTCTCTCTCTCTCTCTCTCTCTCTCTCTCTCTCTCTCTCTCTCTCTCTCTCTCTCTCTCTCTCTCTCCTCTGCGCTGCAGGTGGCATTATTAATTGGTGTTCTTGACCGACTTATTTTTAATGTTTGGTTATTTTCAGCGCTGTTTCTCTACCATTTTCTCCAGTTTCATTTATTTCCCCTCCTTTGAATCACTTAAACGACCTTTAACTCTTTAACTGTACGACTTTATGCATCTTCGGAGCATTTTTACCCCTCAAAACTATCGCTCACACTACTTTTCTTCGTGGTGGTCTGAGCCTGAAGCGCTAAATCCCGCGAATCCGGGTCGACTGTTGGCTACCGTTCCGGGGGTTTATGTGTTTTATTTAGCAGACAATCGCACATTTATTTGCTGGTGTGCAGCCTGACACAGCTCCGCGGCGCAGGCGGGGTGTCCCCCCGAGGAGCTTTTGGCTGATTTTCACCGTTCTGCGGTCGGATACACCGGGGCGGCCCGCTCGCCTTGTAAAACTTTATTAGGAACGGCAACCCCGAAAGAAAAATACCTGCGCTAATCCCATAATAAAACTGTGAGGAGATACTACTTAATCATCACAGAAACACTATTAGTCCCCATGGGAATATGATATTATATGATTAATACAGGTAATTATAAACCCCATACTGCCTCACAAGTTAACGAGCCCAAACTACATGAAACCTGAGCTTTTATCTGTCCTGACTTACATTTTATGGCTCAGGCTAAATAAGTGGATTTCATATGATGTGTGATTTCTGGACTACAGAGCCCTATGAAACATATGTATATGATGTATAAACAGTTAACAAATGCTGTCTAACACCCTATGTTTTAATGATAAGCACATATAAACGCTTAATTCACAATTTTTGCAAAGCACTGCTTGGCATGCTG
The DNA here is from genome assembly GCF_902150065.1 of Myripristis murdjan. Classification (NCBI taxonomy): domain Eukaryota; kingdom Metazoa; phylum Chordata; class Actinopteri; order Holocentriformes; family Holocentridae; genus Myripristis; species Myripristis murdjan. Next base: position 8,581,492 of record NC_043986.1, on the reverse strand, counting down.
TCAGAAATTGTAAATTCACTGTTGATAATGATAAATGTGAGGTGTGTCCTAATGTGTGCTCGCCACAGTGTTGGTGTGATATAAAGGAACTTAGGCTATTATGATTTTCTTGTTGCTGTGAAATTTAAATTTTGGCTGTTGACATTCAAAACACACAAAAAGTCATTACTGCTGTTTTACTCTGAAGGGCAGTAGAGGGATGCTGCACTGATTTTCATTAACATAAGTAGGCAGGCTTGAAAATAGTTCACATTTTTTACCAGAATTTGAACATTGCCTTGTACCACTGTGGTCAATTCCCAGCTGTCTCTGTTCAGGTCTCTCTCTCTCTCTCTCTCTCTCTCTCTCTCTCTCTCTCTCTCTCTCTCTCTCTCTCTCTCTCTCTCTCTCTCCCTCCCAGTCCTGTTGTTGGATATGAGTCAGTTCCATGATAATTAGGGAGTAAAGGACCCGGTGGGTGTGTGTTTAAGTGCTGTTGACTGCTCTGCTGCCAAACCATGTGGAGGAATTTCTTCATTGTTCAAGCGCGCTGGGGCCGGAGCGGGTCTGCAATCATCATCAGTGATAGATATCACACAGGATTTCCTCCCGTTCAGCTCCGTGTTTTCGGGAGAAAAGTCGCCCGCAGTGCTCCCCGTGGTCTTCCTGTTGGACTGTAACACATTTCAGAGCAAGAAAGACAGAAAGTAGAAACGGAGAGATGTCGGGTTCAGGCGAAATGAGGGAGAACAAGTGGAGGAATGCTTTAGAATGCACATTGTGGCCTTCAGGTTACAGCGGAGGTAGAAAAACAGATGCAGAAGACAGAAAAGGTGCAAATCTTTCTTGACGTGTGGTGGAAGGTCTATATTTCATGTCTTGCTTTAGGGGCTGATATGAGTGGGTTTGGACATTTTTGGTGGCATGTGATGCTGGAAAGTTGCAGTTTAGTGAGCTGATCATTAGGAAAGTCCTGTATTGCAAAATATGTCCATGTGAGCAAGTCATTAAATCTCATATTAAGTGTTAAAATCTTATTTTTTTCCTCAAACAAATGAGTCAGATGAGATATTTAATCCCACTTGCCTCCAGTGCCAATCAATTTCCAGAATTTTCCTGAATCAAGAGTCATTTTCTTGATCCCAGGGGACCGATCTGCCTTATTCTGCCTTGTTTCAACACATTCATGGAGAAAAAAAAAAAAAAAAAATCCTGAAACAAGTGAAACTGCTATGGAAACAAGTGGGATTATCTCATCCGACTGGCAGATTTTTCCTGCTTGTTTTAAGAGAAGAAAAACAAGATTTTAACACTTAAGATGACACCAAAATGATTTGTTCAGATGGAGTTTTTGTATTTGCCGTGGTGCAGTGCGGTTGAGCCGCAGATGCAGGGTGGGGGGAATTTATGCGCCGGCTGTTATTGTACAAACAGAGCTGTGCCTTGGACAAACACTGCTGTGGAGAAAAAAGTGCCCCGAGATTGTGAATCACTGCATTTTACTCAGGATAGTGTCGTGCTCTCTTTCCAATGTGCTGTGGATGAAGAGCAATCTAATCCTCATTTCAGACTAAAGATGCACTAACTGTTATTTTCCCTCTTTAGCCTCCATCAGACTAAAGGCTGTGGGAAGAAAACCTGCCAGTAATATTCTCATTAGTTAGTGGCCACTTTGGACCTTCCAAGCTTCCTGTCTGCATGACCTCATGTTCTGACCCTGAAGTCACTCTTTTACATAATATCCTCCTGACTCGCTACTCTCTTCCTTGTTTTTTTTTTTTCCCACTTGTAAATCTCCACCTTTTCACCATTTTTTTCTCCATCTTTTTTTTTTTTTTTTTTTTTCATCTGTAACTGATTGTTTTCTCCCTCTCTCCCTCGCTCATTATGACTCTTAGCAACCCAGAGGGTGTTTGTATTCCCGGGGGGATTCGGAGGGAATTTAGCAACAGGAAAAGCTGTCATTATCTCATTTCAATCAATTAGCGGGGAGAAGTTCAGGCAGGAAGAAGCCTATTTTTACCTCAAATGTTTTACCTCCAATTACCTCCAAACGTGCATGTACTCCTCACTCTTCCTCCTCCTCCTCCACATCATCATCATTTTCTCCTTAACTCTCTTTTAAACACCTTCATGATCCCATAAGAAGAGAATTTATTTCAAAACACAAAAACATTTAAAAAGTATATAATACCTCGAAGAGAAAGCCCTCAGTAGAGTGCAGATCTCTGCCAGGTTTTTGGACTTGGATGATAAACCAGCTGAGGAGTCGGCAATCAATTGCAGCATAAAACTAATTTTTTAAAGGTTTTGAATCACTACAGTCATGAGAGGTCCTTAATCATACAGTCATAACTGTGCACAAAAGACACTGGGCTGATAGACTCAGTAGAACGGGAGATTAGCTGCAGATACGCATGACTTAACACATGATCCCCTCCAGGCTGCCACCTCGCAGATATAAAAAGCACACTGAAAAAGCAGTATCGTTCAAGGCTGAAGTTCTGGTTCTGTACCACCAGGACTTTTCCCGTATCACAGGGAATAAATGCAGCCCGGAGTGCGGACAGAAACATCAGGATGCCATCAGTGTGGAAGTGATTAAGTTTTCGCAGGAAGTTCAGGCGCCGCTGGATCCATTTTCTTGTATTTTGCTTTCTGCACAGGCCTCAGGAGGTTGAGGCTGTTATCACGCTGCACTCCCACGTATTGAGAAGTTGTTGCGTTCTGTGTATCGGTGGCCTTGGTGTCGGTGGAGGGAAACTGTCCTGTTTTTTTAAAGGAGGAGTTCACCCAAAATACACAGACAGACGTTTTCCCACTTGCTGCTTGTGCATTCTCCTCCTCTGAGAGTTTGTGTGTTTTGGGTGAACTGTTCCTTTAAAGTTGGTCACCATGTCCCGCATGTCGTGGGTCTTCTTGACGCCGATTTAAAGGCAGGTTTTCTCACACCAGCTTGTGAAGTGTTTAACCTCTCTGCCAAAAAGGCCTCTCCTCTTTTTTTTATTTTCTCTTCATGACCTTTTCTCCTTGCATACCAAAACCTTTCCTTTTTCCTCGGTGCATCTCTTACACTCGCCAGCTTCCTTACGCACTTCAAACACTGCATTCATTCATTCATTCATTCATTCATTCATTCATTTTCTCCACCTCTTTCATCCTCCTCAGTGTCACAACATACTGCATTCATCTTTTTGGGATAATCAAACGTAGGCTACCTGTAAAAGCTTAAGCCTCAATTCAGACCCTCATCATCAAAAGTCAAAATGTGTGTGTGTGTGTGTGTGTGTGTGTGTGTGTTAGAGCTTAGTGATATACACAAAATCAAATATCATGACATCTTTGACTGGATACCCTTAATATCAATATTGTGATGACACCACAGGGGCGTCGACTGGTGATTTCAAGATATTTACATCTGAGATATTTATGATAAACCATAATTAGGAATGTGGTTATGATGACCAAGCGGGTAGAAGGAAATAAAAGTCTAATAACATAAAAAAAACTACATCCCTTTACTGAAATGCAGCCTTTAAAACCAGGAAGAGACAACACTCACATCCTCACACACTCTCTTTTATCAAAACCATGTCTTCCCTCATATCACAATAATAATAATATAATATTGCTCTATCACCCAGCTCTGATATCTATATCTCCCATCATGCACCTCTCTCTCTCTCTCTCTTTCTGTCTTCTTTCTTCTCCCTCTGTCTTTTTCGCTCCCTGTTTCCTTTTCTTTCACTTTCCTTTTGATCCACCTGTCTCATTTTCTCTCATCCATTTTAATTACACGTCTCTCTCATTTGCCTGCACACACACACACACACTTTTGACACACACTCTAATACAATATTCACTTGTCTCTCCGAAGAGTGTGTGTGTGTGTGTGTGTGTGTATGGTGTGGGGGGTGTGCACTTGAAAACACAAACATCAGCGTCCTATTTTGATCGGATTGCATTAGCGCTCCGAGTGAACGGGGCTCGTTTGTTTTCCTTCCATTCAGGCGCTGAATTAATGAGTTTGTTTTCTCAGTCGGCGCTGCACAGATGCCGCTCTGCAGACGGGGTTCGCTGTTTTTCGGGGCGGGGCGGGGCTAATCTGTCACCAGGACTCGGTCGGAGACTCCGGAGCGGCAGGAATGCAGGGCGTCTCCTGTCCTTTTCATCTGGCAGGCCTTTTCTCTCTTTCTCTTTATTCCGTTTCATCTCTCACTCTTTATCTCCTCCTTTGCGTTCGCTCAGTCTCTCCATCCCCGTTGTAATCTCTCTCTCTCTTTCTCTCTCTCTCCCAGTTTAAGTGCTCCCAGGCTTCTGGAGTGATCTAAAAACCAGCAAATGACAGAAAAAGAGGAAAAAAAAAATCAAAGGGTAGAAAGCTGAAGGTTTGGAATCGAGGCCAAGTGGCTTGTCAAACAAAAGCGTTTCTTATTATGATGTATAAAAACCACGGCCCTGAGAAATATCGGGCGAATAGAGGGAGCG
>NC_043986.1:8504525-8572025 GCF_902150065.1 Myripristis murdjan | reverse complement strand
CAAGGAGTTGAAAGACACCAATCAGCGCCGTGGCCTGAGACTTTGGTGGCCTCCAGGATTCAAGGAACTTTATTGTCATACCAGCTCACATTTACACGTTAGTGGCACAAAATTAGGACTCAGGTCCTGGTATAAGCCTAAATAAATAAATAAAGCAAGGTAAAAAAAAAAAAAAAAAAAAAAGAAGTGTAAATATAAAAAATAAGATATATAAGTATAAACAGTATATATGAATATAAACAATATGTATAAGTATAAACAGTATGTATCACTATAAACAGTATATATGAATAAATATAAACAGCCTATATAAATATAAACAGTATATATATAATAAATATTAAAAAAAATATAAACAGCCTATATAAATATAAACATAAACAGTATATATAATAAATATAAACAGCCTATATAAATATAAACAGTGTAGATATAATATAAACAGTGTATGTGAATAGAAAATGGACCAAGTGACAGAACCCGACACCCGGTACTGGGGTTCAGTAGCAGGTCATCCTGGGACTCAAACTGCTCTTATGTACATGTTGCTTTCAAAAATGAATATGAACAGATGAACAGATGAACACTGGGGGATGCACTTGAATCCAATTCCATATTCAGCAAGTAGCAAATAATGGCCCTCTGCCGAACATTTTTCTTTTAGTTCGGCTTTAAATAATACAGTGGTCCCTCGTTTATCGTGGGAGTTACGTTCTAAAAATAACCCGCAATCGGCAAAATCCGCGAAGTAGTCAGTTTTATTTTTTACAATTATTACAGATGTTTTAAGGCTGTAAAACCCCTCACGACACACTTTATACACTTTTCTCAGACAGGCATTAACATTTTCTCACTTTTCTCTCGTGTTTAAACACTCTCAAAGTTCAAAACTTCGTAGAAAAATAAGGACGCAGAACACGATGCGCTGTAAAAAAAAAAAAAAAAAAAAAAAAAAGCATGCAAAATTGCACAAAAAAAAAAATCCGCGAAACTGCGAGGCCGCGAAAGGTGAACCGCGTTATAGTGAGGGACAACTGTACATGAAATTTCTCCAAAATCTGAAATTACTTGGGAAGGATAACGCTACTGTGGCTGTCTTTGACCTCCAGGCCTTTAATTTGAAGTTTGTGTTAACCCAGAAACTAGACCTTTTCCCTCACAGCAGATGGAGATAGACCAAAATAATAGGCAATAAAAAAAATGTATATTTCTTTTGATTTGCAGAATACATAGTCATTAGAGTGGTTTTCCTTAACCTATATAGTTTTAATAAGCAGGAATTTCAGTCATTTTATATTTATTTGTGGTTAAAATCCAATGATAAAAAAAAAAAAAGATAAATGACTTCTGGTTTAAGCCACGCCCACTTTCCCCCCAAATCTGAATCTGCATCGTTTTGGCCCAAAACTCAAGATAGTCAGTGGTAATAATCTGTTATCCAAAACCGAATACTGAACCAAAACCTCACATATCCACGCATACAAGCAGGCATGCACACCAAACAATAAACTAAATGAGTTCATGGCGTATTCCCCGTCTCTCTGGTGCCACACCACGGATCAGATGACACATAAAACAAAACCCATAAAGTCTGAAAAATGCCTCATTGGACCGAAAGCCCATGAATCCGATGGCCTGTTACCCCAAAAACAAACGGCCATTGCTCCAAAAACACACACTCTGTGGTCGTTGGAGCTCAGTGTTTTGCATCCCTGCGGAGAACTGCCTGAGGAAACCGCCGCCTAAACCGGACCGAATTCACAAAGTGGACATTTCAGACAGTTCGGACTATTGGGGTTACAGAGTCATGGGCAGTCCCTGTCTCTACTTTAGCTGCCAAATAACAACATAGCATAAGATAGTAAATAGTATTGTCGTGGCAAACACTGCTGCTGAATAAAATATAAATTACATCATACATAACTTACTCTTCTTACAACTTACCTCTCATTGTCCATGTTAGCTTGTCCAATACACAGCTGTATAGTTCAAGGTCTTTATTTGAGATTTACACACACATGTGCATTTAAAGGGTAAAGGGTCAGTCACTCGCACAGTTTGGGACATATGGTGTTCCTTTGCAGCCCACAAAAACTGGAAATGAACAAAAGAAAAAGCACTTAGTCCTGGAGTGTGAATATAGCCTTAGTATTCTATGTCTGTGAGTGTGTGTGTGTGTGTGTGTGTGTGTGTGTGTGTGTGTGTGTGTGTAGGGGCCAGCCAAAACCAACCCCGCTGTCCACAGCAATGGCCGTTGTTTTAACATGAGTATTACAAATCACAACAGCGGCCTCTTACCAAGGGGGTGAAGGGAAAGGGGTTTAGGCTCTGTGGAACTATTTATATAAACTTTATACACTCTGCCCCACCCTGAAGATACATAAGAACCCCAACACACACACACACACACACACACACCCTCCTCCGTCCTCAAGTGTTCGGTTTCTGTGTGAGTTTTGTCCCGTTCTGCTTATTTCTGTTCGGCCTCAGCTCCAAATGTTTTTAACACCCCGCTCTGAGAACTGCAAGAGAAGTGAGTTGTTTGTTGTTACTGCAGTGTCTCATGTAAATAATAATAATAAAAAAAACTCAACTATGTGGACAACGTCCACAGAGCCGCTATCTGTATCATTTTGTAAAACTGTAAATGTCTGTCAGATCAAGACGTTTTCCGAAGGTATTTGGACACGATGGTTCTCTGTGCCTCAGCCTCAGATTGTGAAAACGTTGTTTTCCCGGTGTTGAAACAATCGAGGCCTTGCCAGCGGTTTGAAGTCCTGCTGTTTCAACTTGAGAGAGAAGGAAAGCAAGAAAGAATGAAGGAAAGCAAGAAAGAAAGAAAGAAAGAAAGAAAGAAAGAAAAAGAAAGACCCCTGCTCCTCCATCACTCTTCCTCTCTCGGTTAAGTCAACATCCTCATCTGTGCACTTGTGTTGTTTTACTGGAGACATTAAAGGAACACTAGACAATACAGTGCAGTGCATCTGGACCTGCTCAGAGAAAACAAGCACGCAAAGAAGGAAAGAAAGCAAGAAAGAAAGCAAGAAAGAAAGAAAGAAAGAACGAATTGTTGAGGAAATCATTGCAAACAGACACGCAGGCTTGACAAAGACAAAGGAGGGTCTGCTTGTGTCTCTCCATGTCCTGCTACTTGACATTTTGGCTCTCAACCAATGAAACGTGATAAAGAGACAGGCCAGAGGTGATGGGAACCCTCTTTGGAGCGGAAGGGAAGACATTACATGTCACACACACACACACACACACACACACACACACACACACACACAGAGGTATTAAACCCCCCCATCACACACACATCCTCCTGCTCGCAGCAATCAATTAGTTCCCCTAGAGTTGCTGACAAGAGGAGCCAAATAACACAGCCTGTACTGTGGACTGACGTATCTGTTAGACAGCTGACACACACACACACACACACACACACACACACATGCACAGAGCTGGGCCTGTTGATTACATTGCATTTAACTGATACTTTAGACAAAGCCCTATTCAGATCAGTGAGGGCGTGTACATGTGTGCACCCATGTGCATCTGTGTTTGTGTGTGTGTGTGTATTTGTGTATGTGTTTGTGTGTGTGTGTGTGTGTGTGTAAACTATCATGGAACGCGGCCTACTTCTGTATTTTGCAGCCAGCTGTCTGAGGAGCCTGCCAGTGTTTGCACTCACTGTAATTAGCTGCAGAGCGGAGCATCAGCTCAGGACTTTGAATGTTATTCATGTGTGTGACGCAGAAACCTGATAGCATGTTTGCGATTTTGCAATTTTTCCTGACCGTAATTGACAACCAAAAACATTTTGCAATTGACTGTAAAATGTCATAATAATAATAAAAAAAAAAAAAAAAACAGATTTTGTCAATTAAAAAAATTAAACAGTTTTGGCTTTATAAATGAAGAAAGCTTCTTCTGGTGTGTGTGTGTGCTCGAGCCGTGGCTGCATTCAATTAATAGTGTGTGTGTGTGTGTGTGTGTGTGTGTGTGTGTGAGGCCAGCAGAGGTTTTTGGATGAAGTGTTGGGCCGAAACCTAGGAGGGCCAACGGAGAGAGGTTTATGGCAGATTGGACGCTCTTGGAGGAGGGAGGAGGGGAGTCAGGAGGGGACGGTGAGGGATGGAGGGATGAGAGGGAAAGTCCTCTCCAAACTTAACTAACAGTGCACAACATTACACAACATGCACGCTCAGGCAAGTCTCCTTTATGAATTTATGAGCCCCCAAGACACTACGTATTTCTTCAGTCTCTTGAAAATGTAGGATATTTAAGATGTGGGCCACATTACTGTTACTACATAATTAAGGGCCAGACACCAAATGTGAAAAAAAATAAAGCCAGATATTATAAACACATTGTCTCATCACAGAAGTGGATATCTAAATTACTTGAATGAGGTCAGGCTGAACAACTGCTCCACAGCTGTTTAAAGCTCTTAATGCTTGGCTTGTGCTGCACACCAAGCAACAAGCAGTATTTCATTTCTACTGAAGTGGAAATGTTTGCAGGAATTTGTGTTAAAAAAAAAAAAAAAAATAGTAGTCAGTTAGGAGGAATTTTAGCCAAGGAGAGTCAATAAATATCTGCTCGATTACACATTTTTGGATCTTTTCTGAAATATGTGCCCTAAGATCCCTCCGTCCTATGATCCAATCCTGCATGTAATGTTTTTAAAAGCCGAAAATAATTTTTTAAGGATGGGCGCGGTGCAGGGTAACTTCAGCTTAATGTGTGGCGGGAGGTGCGGCCGTCGCCGAGGGTGACAATGAAGTGACGGAGCGACGGAGGCGACTCGGACCGACCGATTTCCGAGAAGAAGACGGGAGGGATGGAGGATGAGGTCAAGAGAGGAAATGAGAGAAGGATGAGGTGGCGGAGGGTGAGGAGGAAAGCAGGGGCTGAGAGAAGTGAGGTTTGTCGGGATGAAAGAGAGGGCGAGCCGGGCGAGGCGTGGTGAGGGTGAACAATCGGGTAAGATAGGAATATAAAGGGAGAAGAAAAGATGAAAGTGTGAGAGAAAGAAAGATGGATAGAGGCAGAGCAGGGAGGGAGAAGCGAGACCAGATGTCCCCGCTTTATTCAGGACCGCACAGCACTTTTATCCCTCGTCTCGCATCCCACATAATGAGACGATGTCCCGCATTTTGATTGGCTATTGTGCCTTATCAGACCTCTGCAGGACGGACGCTTTTCTGAAATCTGGCTTTTATTCAGTGGCTGTGAAGGAGGCAGGGAGAGGCTGTCATCACACGGCTGTTTTTGATGTCAGTCAAACGGCGCGCACGTGGGTCAAGTGCAGGTTAACCTGTCACCGTCTGCGCCGTCTACGCCACGCTCGGCAGGGAAAGTTGAGAGTCACCGCAAATTCACAAGTTATGCAGATTTAGGCGGAATGTGATGGAAACTACCACAAAGAAATGGAAATGCAGCCACAACAAAGACTGGGGAAATGACTTATAACTGGGTGAAGCCGGTGCAAGGTGACTCTCAGAGAGCGTTTTTGCAAAAATTTTAATTTCACATGAGCAAAAAGACATGTGCCAATCTCTGGAAGGGTTAGGGTTAGGGTTCCTACTGATACCTAAAGATAATTACCGGGCAGATAAGGTAACAGCCACTGAAATAAATAACATTCACCTCACTGTGCAGCACTCCCAGTCATACAGGTCAGCAGACTGTGTTCTGTTTTAATTTAAGGATGGACAAAGTGTATATGAACACGGCTCCTTCATCAAAATGTATGACTTTTCTTTCTTGGGCATATTACCCTTTTTATATTTATAGTTTTATATGTCATATACCCTTTTGAAACACCATTAGTATATTTAAAAGAACGGAAATCATGACTTGAATCATGTCAGCGACCTTTCTGTCCAGTTTTCTTGTACACAGTTTAGTCAGATTCAGTGTTGATGAGAAGAGGCCCTGTATTTTTTTTTTTTTTTTTTTTTACAGTGTTTGGGACAAAAAAGGGTTATATATAATACATGACTGTAAGCAGACAATTGCATTAGACCTATAGAGAATTTGAACAAATGTGAAAGTTGGGCATTCTTTTATGCTTACTGTATTTTCCTAGCAAGGGAGGTGGGAAAGTTGCATTCAAATAAAATATATATATTTTTTTGCTCAAGCCCTAATGTGTGCCACAGAATCAACCAGAGAGCAAAGCATAGAGATGTTATGAGCTAAAGAGCAGAAGATAAATATATTTTTGAATGAGCCCTCCACTCAAATATATCTGTTTATGCTGACTTGTATCTGTGCAAAGTTTGTCACGAGAGAAGTGTTTTCATAATCCTCTACTGAAGATGGAGGTGTGTGTGTGTGCACGCCCCTAAAAACTGAGATTCAGACACACCTTGGACCAGCTAGATTTGTTATGTCTGACCAGCTCAAAATGGCTGCCTCACATGAGCAATACTAGTGTAACTAGAGATTCGCTGATTTTTTTTTCTTTTCTTTTTAATAGAGAAGATTATGAAATAAAGCACATTTTTCATCAGTGTTTTGGGACGATACTTCCCTGTTCTGTGAACAGAGCTCTGGTTACGAACCGGAGCCGGTGAGAGCTATAAGCATTTTCATAGATATGCACATTTTTAATGAGGGCAAGGTTTAGAGTTACATATATGCAGTATTGATGAAAAGAGATTATTTTCATGGGGTTTTTAGGGGATTAATAAATGTCTGTGCTGGGCTTTACGTCAGGTAGACATTATATCCAAATTTTAGACAACCTCTCAGCACTGATCCCACATTGTTCCACACAAACTCACTCTTTATCCCACATTTGGTTTGTTGGGATGTGCTCACCCAACGAGGGAGGGAGAGAGGAAGATAAAGAGAGAAGTGGGAGAAGGAGGGTGGATGAAAGGTTGAGGGAGAGATGATGAAACAGGGAGAGAGGGGGAGCCAGAGGGGGGCTGAGGGTGGACGAGGATCGAGGGCGATGAGGTAACACCCGGCGCTGCGTTTTGATTGGCCCAGTGGGGAAGATCGGGTAACAACAGCCGCAACAGGCATCTCGACTCCAACAAGAGTGACTGTGAAGTGTGTGGGTTTTCACCGTGTGTGTGTGTGTGACGGCAGGTGTGTGAGCGAGTCTGAAGTATGTGTGTGAGAACATGCACGGTATGGAAACATGATGTTTACATGTACACTCTGTATGTTTTTGCATGTATGCTTATCTTGATTCCCATGGCTTTATCACACGATTGCATGCGTCTGGCAGTTAAACATGCGAGCCATGTGGGCAAAATGACATTTACAGTGAAGAGCAGGAACAGCTTGGCAGGAAATCCTTGGATTTATCACTCTGTTACGGGGCATCTGGGCTGCTTCGGGAGTCGGTGCCAGGCCAATCCCCTGTGAGTCGAAATAATGAAATTACACAGATTTACCGTTATATCAGCCGTATCTGATGCCACCATGGAGGTCTGTTGGAGAGCTGCCTGCACAATAATAACGGGCTGATTTACACTCACCACATTTCACTGATGTACACCATAAACATAAGTCAAAGTCCAATCCAAAAGATGCCGATTTATTGTTTTGTCACATTACATAGGCTTAAAAAAGTGTGCTTTAGATATGTGCTAGTGTTTATTTATTAATAATTATTGTGAAATGTTGCAGGGTTCACAATGCGGGCCTGAAATGCCGGTTAACCTGTTTACACTGAGCTCAAGTCCTGGATGGGAATGTGATTTTTAGGTCAGGAAAGTTGAGAAAGATAAGAAATACAGAGGCTGACTTTTTGCTGTTTATTCATTCAGCTGTGGAGATGATTTTAACGCTTTAGTGAATACGATTTGTAAAGTATTTTGCTCGTCTCAGTGGCGTATTCACCTTCTTCTCGTCAACTAGCACCACCAAGACAAAGCAGGGAGACAAGAAGGGCGGATAAGAGAGGACAGGCTGATCTCGAACTCTCAAATTCTGCCCGAACCCGACCCTACCCAACCCTACCCGACATTTTCGGGTAGGGTCGGGCCTAAAATGTATGTGAATTGTTCGGGTAGGGTAGGGCTTCGGGTTCTGGTTCTGTGGTGAAGCTGCCTTTCGCCAACTATTATGTCTGTTCTCTCACTGCTACTAGAATTTGAGCCACCAGCGCTGCTAAATAATGGCGAATTCGGCAATCTTTTTTTTTTTTCCTCTCCTTCAAAATCTGTCATTTGTACCCCAAAAATGGAAAAATCCCTGCATCCCACGGTGAAAAATACCAGAATTGTCCTTTAAAAGGAAATTCCCAGCCTGAAACACATGAACACTATTTATTGGTGATTTACATTGCACTTCTGGTTTAATTTAAAGCTGCATTGTTGTTACTCAACAGCTAATTAGCCAAAATTGAATTTACTGATGAATTTAATGGCGAATTTGGCGATCTTAGAGTAGGGTCTTAATTTTCAGGCCCGATGAGAACTCTACCAGGCGTCACAGGTCCGATGCTGGAAGTCGACTTTGGTTTCAGAATGATGCTCAGAGATGTGGGTCGAGTCTAGTAAAGATCTTTTTCAAATATGTAGGTCAAACAAATAGCGAAAACAGTCTTGATATTCGTCCTTACCCAACCATAACTGGGTAGATCTTGCCCAGAACTCTGCTGGGATTCAAAATAACACTTCCTGACTAAATCTGAGTAAAAGTCCACACGGTCCACGTCCCTGTGCGTCAAATTCAGACTCCCAAGGCTGCTTTCAGCGTCTAATCTCTGACACCCGGAGCTCCTACAGCGAGTGGCTGTGTTTGACGATTCGGGAGTCGGAGGAAGAAGAGGAGCCAGGAGGGGAGGAGGAGGAGGAGGAGGAGGAGGAGCAGCGGTGTGTGTTTGCAGCAGATTCCACACATACCTCAGCACACTGCAGCAACATACGTATCGTATGTCATGTAATGACAGTCCGGGAAGTCTCCTAACGGCGTAATGACTTTAATGAATTTTAATTTGTTTGTGTCTATATGTTCGTGTACTTCAAAGCTTCTGGAAATATGGTAAAGACACATGAAGACAGTGAGGTCTCTGAGAGGGAGATGGGACACGAATGATGGGTGTTATTGGTTTTTTGGATTGTGTGTGTGTGTGTGTGTGTGTGTGTGTGTGTGTGTGTGTGTGTGTGTCTCGTGCACACATATATGGAACTTTGAATATGGAAACTAGGAAAGAGTGAATAACTCAGATGTTCAGCAACCGTCCAGCACAAGACTGGCCAGCACAAATGTGTGTGTGTGTGTGTGTGTGTGTGTGTGTATGTGCGCGCACGGGCTTGCTTGGCATGTGTTTTGTGGCCCAGGGGGTATAATAGGGTTCAGATGTGTCCCTCTCTCCCAGTGAGCTTACAATAAACACTACTGTGTGTACATGTGTGTGCATGAGTGCGGTGTGTGTATGTGTGTGTGTCTCAGTCTGCAGTTTAACACAGCTTACACACTGCCTGGGCTCAATTTGTACATTAGAGATGTCAGCATGAGATTTGGCAGTTAACTTTTTTTTCATTCTGTCTTCAGCTGAGGCTTTCATCCAGAGTGCCTCACAGTCTTTGGTCCTTCTTAATACAGTAAAAAGAGCGCCAGGCTTTATAATGCACAACTACCATTTTGTGCCCATAGTGCATGAAACATAATGGAAAAAAAAAAAAAAAAAAAATACCATGCTCTGCCGGTGCATCTGCAGCATGGCACATTCACTTAGCTTTGCTGCATTCTTGCAAAAAGCAAAATTACATCAGTTGCTGATGAAATTCTGCAGTTACAAAACACGTCTTAGCCCCTAGCAGGGTGCTTATGTGGTGCAACAGTAAAGTTGAGTTCAGGCAAAACTTTATGCTGCATGTGATTAAACTGCTCTCTAAGACTGATACAAGTACACCCTAACTTCCTCCTTTCACACAACTGAGCATGAAAACTTTATATCCCCCAAAGGCCAGCATTATCTTCAGCCTCATAATCAGGGGGTTTGTGTGGTTTTATCTGTGGTTTTGATTTGGTTTCATATTTTCAGTATTTTTCAACATGGGCTGTATTTTATCCACCTTTTGGGGTCCAAATGACTGATAGGGACCAAGATATTGGGAACTGGTTTGGTATTGAGCTCGTTTCAGCCAGCAGAATGCCTGCAATGAAATCACTTGATGCAAGTTTACCCGTCAAATTGTGTCCACTAAAAGTGTTTATTTTTGGCACTGACAGGCTCAGATTGTCATTTAAGTGACAGACAACATTATGGAAAGGATCCCTCATAGACAGACCTGCGTACTTTAACAGAACAGAAGTCTAGCTCAAGGAGAGATCTCACCCTGAAATCTCACTTGAGGGGAGTCGTTGCAGGAAGAAAATGAAATGTGACCGTTGGAGAGGGGAATCACCAGGAAGAGTACAGAAAGTATAGCTTATTGTTATGTAAAAGTTTAAAAAAAAAAAACAAACCAAAACAATGGTCTGTGTTTGCTCATTTCTGAATTATGGCAACAAAATGAGGCGCCACATTTCGTGCCGCAGACTAATTTTGTTGGATAGGGACACGCTGACGCTGTGGCTAGTTGTGCTACAAATGGATCAAAACACTCGTGTCTGTACACTGTGGCTTTCAGACCTTTAGGCCTGCAGTGATCGTTTTGACCAGGATTACAACTGCCAGCTAAAGAGAAGAAACCCTACACCAAAGAAAAATGCTGCTTTAAGAGCAGAGAGGCCTGCTGGTGACAGAGTGGAGGTATTGTTATTATAGATGTAAAGAAAAATGTAGAAAATCTGTCAGTTGTACCCCAAAAATGGAAAAATCCCCACATCCCACGTTAAAAAATACCAGAATTGTCATTTAAAAGGAAATTCCCAGCCTGAAACACATGAACACTATTTAAAACATGATTTACATTGCACTTCTGGTTTAATTTAAAGCTGCATTGTTGTTACTCAACAGCTAATTAGCCAAAATTGAATTTACCGATGATGTCACTGAGAGACTTTCCCAGCACAGCTACAGCGCTAACCCTGTGTTTAATAAGGGGGGAGAAATTCAACGATCTGAAACAGAAGCGTTCGCTGTGAAGTTCCAGTGTCAACCTCAAAAAATAAGAGTTCTTAGACTGTAGTGCAGTTTGCAGCGATGTTAACCAAACAAACAGGGAGAAATCCAGCACTGAACAGGGAGAGCTCACATCTCTCTCCCATCGCAGCTGCAGCTCTCTGTGTGCATTGTGTTTGGCCAGTTTTACAACAGAAAAAAAAGAAAAAAACAGAAAAAAGATGGCATCTGAAAAACAATTTAAGCCTCCAGTCCCTGTTTTTAGGCTATATTTATCCTTTAAGCAAAAATATGCAAATCACCCAGACCGCATTTTCCCGGTCTTTCCGCTGCAGCAGCGAAATGGAAGTTAAGGCTCTCGTTTCATCTGACTCTCGGTCTTTAAATTAAAATTTTTTGAATTCGTAACTTTGTAGTCTCCGCAGTTGACTCTGAGCCGATAGCGGAGGCCTGTCATGCACAATGGAACCAGATGCCGATATGTGTGTCAGTCGGGTTTGGCAGGGCTGCTGTTTGTCAGCGCAGCGTCAGGCGGACGGGACGCAGGGAGCGGAGACACATTGAAGACAGATGTAGCCGTCTCTCTATAGATACTGTAAGGAATTTGGTGAATGTATTGGTTTCGGTGTAAAGACAGAAGACGGATAATGAGAGAGGGAGAGAGACAGGAGAGAAAGATGGAGAGGAAGAAGGAACCAGATGGACAGACGGAGATGAAAGTGGAGGCATATTTGAAAAAAGACTCATATATACAAGAAAAACAACACCGCGGAGGAAGTCAAAGACGAATAGGCAGAGCGGGACACAAGGTAGAGAGAGGTTAAGATGGCCGGGTGGAGGAGCAGAGCGGGTGGAGATGGATAGACAGAAAGAGAGAGACGGAGAGGTGAGACGGTGGTGTGGTTTGCACGGCCGAGCAACAGGATGCTGGAGTGATAACAAGCTGCAGATGGAAGCTATTTGTTCACCTCTTTCTTTCTCTTTTGTGTGTGTGTGTGTGTGCGTGTGTGCTGCATTTTTGTTGCTATTTGCGTGAGATCGATGCATACATTTGACTGATTTATGAGATAAAACACGGAGAACAAAGTGAGAGCAAGTGAAAGAGACATCAAACAGGAATGTGCTATGGATTTGTTTCCAGGCCTGCATTTGTGTGTGTGTGTGTGTGAAGAAAAATAAATTGCATACCCTAACAAACGAGAAGGAGAGGGAGAGGGAGAGAGAACAACAGCCAGAGAGCTTGATTTTAATAAAGGGAGTCAGGCAGATAAATCTCCGCCTTCATCTCAGAGCACGGCTCCAGTAAATTGTGGCTTCAGGAATTAAACGTCTTCCACAACACAAATTAAAAGGCGCTGATCAAACTGGCACCGACAAAACGCAAGCGCAAGCACACACATCTGCTCTGTTCTGTTTTGTGGCATCGACAGCTCGCCGCTTTGCCGACGGGAGATGCCGAAATTTAATCGAATTCAATTTGAATCTGCGCTGGACAGCTTCACAGTCTGGTCGCCCCGAGTGCAGGCGGGAGATAACGAAACTTTTGAGAGTTTGAAGGACTTCATCACTCACGAGTCTTGAAGCGTGACATCAGTAAACTGCACAGTCACTCTCAGACCGAAATTCCTTCCTCTCAGAAGCTGCCGAACGGGGAAATATAAATTGAAAAAAAAAAATCTCTTTGCAGCATAGTTCCAGCGAGTCCGGCTCTCACAGGACGGAGCGCTCTCTTAGTGCCGCCACGCTTCATTCAGAACTTGTTCCGCTCTTTTAAGGGATCCAAATTTCCAGCGTTTTCCCCATTTGCTGTGCAACGCAGCGGCGGCTCCTTCCAAATGGAACGATAAAGAGTGGAAAAAGTGAAACAACAGGCAAAACAACATGATGGAAGAAAGCCTAATCATGGCAGTATCTTCGAGTGACTTCATGGTGCAGCTTTGCCAGGTTTGTTTTGAGGAGCTGACCTTCACCTGGAGCCTGCAAGGACAGACTCAGATGACCACTTCCAGCTGTTCCAGCCCCGTTTGAAATGCAGATTTCGGAAAAATCCAACGCATCCATCATCCGTCGACCAGTAGATTCAACGACCAAAGGGAGGCCTGGTCCATTATTCGGCAATCACACTTCCATTATTAATCTGTAAGCTGCAAAGTGCGCGTTGCTTCATTTGGTTTACAAATGGCTTGTGAAATTGAAGTTGAGCGCTACTCAGGACACCGCTGACATTAAGCGCTGGCTTGGCAGCATCGGAAGGTTTGGGTTGGTCGAGTTACACTGAAGTGACTGTGTTTCGGCCTCAAGTGGAACCGAGTTCAACTCGAGGCATCGCAGAACCGACGTGACGCTCTCAGAAACTGTGATTGATCAACCACAATGCTCCTAAAACTAAAAAATTATGTTACTAACTCTTCCACTCCACTGCCTTACTTTCCATTATCCTTCCTTTGAAATGAACAATCAGTTTGTCCTTCAGGCTGTGAATAAAAAGTTAGTAGGTAGGTTTTATATTTTGCATTTTATGTGTGCTGACAGTCCTTCCCGCCATACTGAACCAGAGACCGTACCTAGCACCTCAAATTGTTTTTGGCAAATACGGTGAATCCACTGGGTTTCCATTTGTTCGGATGGAATTCAGGGTTTTCCACAGATTGAGTTTAGCACTTCAGTAACCTGACAGTATCTATCCTCCAAAATCCTCCCTGTCAAAACACCGAGGTGTGGCCTGAATATTAAATCTCACCCTAATAGGTTAAACGATTCCCTACACAGACACACACACACACAGACAAATGAATATACACACTCATCCATGCATGTGAAAGCTCGTCCATTCGTTCACACGCAGCCCGTTCCTTGTCGCTCCTCATCACTCTCTCTCTCTCTCTCTCCCTCTCTCCACCCCGGCCCGAGGTCATCCTGCCGCTCGGAGCTGCGTGGAAAAAGTTGAACTTGTGGAGGCAGGCGGTCAGCGGCGGGCTAAAGACTCGCATGTTCGGCTGATAAACTGCCATGAAAACACTGATTAGACATTCCTGCTGAAACCTCGGGCCTCTGAGCCCAGGTGTGTGTCTGCTGGACGGTGACGGTATCAGCGCCGGTGTTTAGTGAAGTGATGAAGGATGCTGATATCTCAACAAGGTGTGTCTGAGATCCTGCCGGCAGCTCGGTGTCCTCCTTTAAAACTCATGAAAACCTGGGCTTGTGATGTTCTGCTTTGTTTTGAGCATATCGTCTCATGTTGATGATATGTTAATTTAATCAGCACATTAGCAAATTCTACCTGTACCCCTACCAGGTGTTTATTATATTATATTATATTTTACTTTTTTTTTTTTTTTTTTGTACAGTTGTCTCTCGCTATAACGCGGTTCACCTTTCGTGGCCTCGCAGTTTCGCGGATTTTTTTTTGTGCAATTTTGCATGCTTTTTTTTTACTGGACTTATTTTTCTACGAAGGTTTGAACTTTGAAAGTGTTGAAACAAGAGAGAAAAGTGAGAAAATGTTAATGCCTGTCTGAGAAAAGTGTATAAAGTGTGTAGTGAGGGGTTTTACAGCCTTAAAACATCTAGAATAATTGTAAAAAATAAAGCTGACTACTTCGCGGATTTCGCCTATTGCGGGTTATTTTTAGAACGTAACTCCCGCGATAAACAAGGGAGCACTGTAAATCATTATTATTCTGATTCTTTCTGAGTCTTCATAAAGTGCCTGCCTTTTTGTTAATTTACATTTTTGTTATCTTTGCTGTCAGTTTTCTGTAAAAATGGAATAATACTGTCTGTGCATGCTGGTCAATACCAATAACTTGGTTTGCACGACTGAAACAGTATTACAAATGTCGTTAATGCCAGTTTTCAAGAAAAAAACAAAACAAAAACACAACCATCAGTGGTAAAACATTCAAACCATTCAAACCGTCCACTGAGATGCTAAATGATTTGATATCAAAACTGTTGCATGGTGCAGAAACACAGAACAGCAGGATCTAATGTATCTTATGTGTCTAATGTAAAACAGTTCTGAGGCTTGTCTCCCTCTCCGTCTGTCTCCATCTCGTTATTTTTTCAGTTTGTCTTGCCAGTTTCTATAAATGCAGACATCGCCATATTCTCTCCCTATCTTATGGCTTTCTCTCTGCCTGCTCGTTACCGTTTGAGCCTTTCTAGTTGTTAAAAAAAAAAAAAACATTATTGCCGCCCTCCCCTCCTCTATAACTTCATCGAACCCTCTATGACTCTGCCTCTATCGCTGATACGTTCCTGCTTGTGTATCTCCTCATTATTTTCTCTGTGCGCCTCTCGCCAGCTGCTATAAATCTTTACACTCATTCTTTCTATAAAACGGCCCCCCGATCTTTGTCTTCAAATAGCCTTTTATAGCAATATCTAACAGGCTTCCATATTGACTGGCCCCAGTGGAGGACATTGTTTCACAGGACCCGTGTTCGCCTGCGCTCGGCTCGTGCCTCCTCTGCTCACCCATTCATCCTGGTTTACATTTGGCCCCATTAGGGGATATATAGAGGGAAAACACTGTAAAGTGTTAAAGTGTTAAAACTTCTCTCATAAAAGTTCCCTCTGCACTGGTAATGATGGTGATCTAGGGTGAGGTGGTTTAAATATAGTATGTGTGTGTGTGTGTGTGTGTGTGTGTGTGTGTGTGTGTGTGTGTGTGTAAGCAAAAATGAAAATGCGGACTAAAACCATACCAGTGATTTTGAATGTTTACTGCAACTTGTCCACGTTTTATATTTCAACAAAACATTTTGCAAATCATGCAGGCGTACTGAAGATTTCACAACATATTATCACAAGCTTGTGATTATCAGAAATGATTTTTTTGGTTGAAACACCCACCATATAATATTCTGCATTGGCAACTTATAAAGTGGCCAACATTCATAAACCACAGAACTTATAATTCGCTGTGTAAAGCAAACACGTCCAAGGGGACTATTTTCCCTGGCGGAGGGAGCGTTTCATTCTGCACAGTTTTAAGTCATCAAAGCACAACAGTGCTGCTGCTTTTAGGGAAACTAATGTGGACAACTAAGAAAGTTTGAAGTCTCTGAAAGTTCATTTTCACATCGAAGTGGAATGAATGGAAAAAACGTCTGGAGAAAAGGGAGGAGAAATGAAATCGTTTCGAAAAGATTCGCAGAAACATCAATTTAAAACACACATAATCACCGGCGCTGTATGGTGCTTGAGGAGTGAATGAGTATGTGTATACAGTACAGTACTGTACTGTGTGTAGTGCCCTGTGTGTAGTGTACTCTGTGTGTACGTGTGTGTGTGTGTGTGTTTGTGTTTGCAGGGTGTCAGTGATGGACAAAGTGTCACAGGTACAAAGGGGCCCTTATGCTTCACTCAGCCGGCACTCGTGTGAGTGACGAGTGACTGAGGCTTCTCTCTCACCCTGGACGTGTGTGTGTGTGTGTGTACACCTATGCATGTTTTGAAAAATGGAGAGAGAGGGAAAGAGAGAGAGGACTAAGGAGAGTGAGACAAGAGTGATGAGAGATACGTGAAGAGCCTGTTCAGCTGAAAGGCCACTCCACTGAGACTCCCACATACCAGTGATGTCCTTTGACACACACATTTCTCTCCTCATACCTTTCATTTAGAGAGTGAGAGAGAGAGGGAGTGAGAGAGAGAGAGAGGGAGGGTTGACAATGACAGGAGACAGGTGAGAGCGAGAAGGAGAAAGAAATGAGAGGTGTTTTGTGTGAGAGAGCAGACAAACAGGTCGTGTTTGAAGCGATCATATATGTGTAAGAGCAAGGAGGAGGAAGGTTGCAGATGTGTGTGTGTGTGTGTGTGTGTGTGTGTCAAAGACAGAGAGGAGAGACACCCTGCCTTCTCGCTGAACTTGAGTTCAACCTGTGTGTAGCGCTCCTGCAGAGGCGTTGCATCAACCTTTTGGCTTTGAAGCCGCTGCCAGATCAGAGAGCAGAGCCAGGTGGAGCGGCGCTGGCTGCAGATGCACCGCCACCCCCCTCCACTCCAGCTATTACACACTCACTTAGTATGGCATGTGCATATGAGTGTATGAGTGTGTGTGTGTTACAACAGTGGTCTTCACCTGGTGCAGCATCACTGTGTCCTAATGATTAAATTGAAAGGATAATGTGACTCTAGTGTGTCAAAAAAGCCACATTCACAGAACGGTGATATATCTAAAATAACAAATTCCAGACATTGTCTTGCCTCTTATGGCCACTAGGGGCAGATTGGCAAGTTGCTAGTGAGTGAGTGAGTGAGTGAGTAAATGTGTGAGTGAGTACCTTTCTGAATCCATGGGGTGCGTCACATCAAAAAATATCTGAGTAGTTTGCATGAGCATTGAAAAGACAAACAAAAGAGCTCTATCAAACTATCAAACTTCATCAACACAAAATTAAAGAACAAGGTGATATTTGGGAGATGGAGTGCTGAAACATCATCTGTGGAGGTTGAGAGGTTCTGGCATCAGCACCTCACACCTGGCAACAAGAACAGACTATCTTTGTCCGTCCTACAGTGGAGTCCACCCGCCCAGCGTGGCACGTGACACAGGCTCTGTCAGGTCAGATGGAGTGTGTTCAGAGCCAGGTCGTCATCGGTAGGGCACAGTCCAGTTCCCAGGATGCACTCTGAACCCTCTCACTTCCCCTCCTCCATCAGAGAAACAGTGGAATATGCAGGGATTTTGGCCTCCACCACAACCCAAGTATCAAACTGCATGGCAAAGCAGTAAAATCGCTCAACTCCAGCTCCCATAATGAGACATGAAACGTGACAGAAATCCCATATCCCATTCCTAACATTACAACTTTTAAATTACAGCCTTTAGCAGAGTGTATGTGTTGCAGACTCTGTAATGTCCGTTCTGTAAAGCTGCTGTGTGGATGTGAAATAAACTTTGTCTTTCTGTGTGATCAGAGCAGCTCATGACATGGATCTCTGTCCTGACTTATCATTTGAGAAACTCAGAAAATGGAAACAAACTGTAATCTTGCTGTGACATTAAGTCATTGAGCACAGTGGTAACTAAAGGCCCATAACTGAGTCAGACAGATGTGGCGCAGCGCCCCGGCTGGCTTTAATCTGCATTACTCATGTCACAGAGCAGAGCACGCTCATCAGCAGGGCAGCCGGGCCGAGCCAGGCCGAGCCAGGCCGAGCCAGGCGGACTGAGCCAGGCGGGCCACGTCACGTCCGCAGGAAGTCAAGAGTCAGAGCGGTTCAAAGGGTTCCTCAGCTCCCTGCTGTTCTACAAATCTCTACTGTTCTGTTCTAGTCTCTACTGTTCTGTTCTAGTCTCTGTAGTCTCTGCTGTTCTGTTGTAGTCTCTACTGTTCTGTTCTAGTCTCTGTAGTCTCTGCTGTTCTGTTCTAGTCGCTACTGTTCTGTTCTAGTCTCTCCTGTTGTGTTCTAGTCTGTAGTGTTCTGTTCTAGTCTCTGCTGTTCTGTTCTAGTCGCTACTGTTCTGTTCTAGTCTCTCCTGTTGTGTTCTAGTCTGTAGTGTTCTGTTCTAGTCTCTGCTGTTGTATTCTAGTCTCTGCTGTTCTAGCCTCTACTTTTCTTTTCTGGTCTCTACTTTTCTTTTCTGGTCTAGTCTCTGCTGTTCTGTTCTAGTCTCTGCTGTTCTGTTCTAGTCTCTCCTGCTCTGTTCTAGTCTCTACTGTTCTGTTCTAGTCTCTGCTGTTGTGTTCTAGTCTCTGCTGTTGTGTTCTAGTCTCTACTGTTCTTTTCTAGTCTCTGCTGCTGTTGTGTTCTAGTCTCTACTGTTCTGTTCTAGTCTCTACTGTTCTGTTCTAGTCTCTGCTGCTGTTCTGTTCTAGTCTCTGCTGTTCTGTTCTAGTCTCTGCTGTTCTGTTCTAGTCTCTGCTGCTGTTCTGTTCTAGTCTCTGCTGTTCTGTTCTAGTCTCTGCTGTTCTAGTCTCTACTTTTCTGTTCTAGTCTCTCCTGCTCTGTTCTAGTCTCTACTGTTCTGTTCTAGTCTCTACTGTTCTGTTCTAGTCTCTGCTGTTGTGTTCTAGTCTCTACTGTTGTGTTCTAGTCTCTGCTGTTGTGTTCTAGTCTCTACTGTTCTTTTCTAGTCTCTGCTGTTCTGTTCTAGTCTCTCCTGTTCTGTTCTAGTCTCTACTGTTCTGTTCTAGTCTCTGCTGTTCTTTTCTAGTCTCTGCTGCTGTTCTGTTCTAGTCTCTACTGTTCTGTTCTAGTCTCTGCTGTTCTAGTCTCTACTTTTCTGTTCTGGTCTCTACTGTTCTGTTCTAGTCTCTGCTGTTCTGTTCTAGTCTCTCCTGTTCTGTTCTAGTCTCTGCTGTTCTGTTCTAGTCTCTCCTGTTCTGTTCTAGTCTCTGCTGTTCTGTTCTAGTCTCTCCTGTTCTGTTCTAGTCTCTGCTGTTCTGTTCTAGTCTCTCCTGTTCTGTTCTAGTCTCTGCTGTTCTGTTCTAGTCTCTGCTGTTCTGTTCTAGTCTCTGCTGTTCTGTTCTAGTCTCTGCTGTTCTAGTCTCTACTTTTCTGTTCTAGTCTCTCCTGCTCTGTTCTAGTCTCTACTGTTCTGTTCTAGTCTCTACTCTTCTGTTCTAGTCTCTGCTGTTGTGTTCTAGTCTCTACTGTTGTGTTCTAGTCTCTACTGTTCTTTTCTAGTCTCTGCTGCTGTTCTGTTCTAGTCTCTGCTGTTCTGTTCTAATCTCTCCTGTTCTGTTCTAGTCTCTACTGTTCTATTCTAGTCTCTGCTGTTCTTTTCTAGTCTCTGCTGCTGTTCTGTTCTAGTCTCTACTGTTCTGTTCTAGTCTCTGCTGTTCTAGTCTCTACTTTTCTGTTCTGGTCTCTACTGTTCTGTTCTAGTCTCTGCTGTTCTGTTCTAGTCTCTCCTGTTCTGTTCTAGTCTCTGCTGTTCTGTTCTAGTCTCTCCTGTTCTGTTCTAGTCTCTGCTGTTCTGTTCTAGTCTCTCCTGTTCTGTTCTAGTCTCTGCTGTTCTGTTCTAGTCTCTCCTGTTCTGTTCTAGTCTCTGCTGTTGTGTTCTTGTCTCTCCTGTTCTGTTCTAGTCTCTACTGTTCTGTTCTAGTCTCTGCTGTTCTTATCTAGTCTCTGCTGCTGTTCTGTTCTAGTCTCTACTGTTCTGTTCTAGTCTTTGCTGTTCTAGTCTCTACTTTTCTGTTCTGGTCTCTCCTGTTCTGTTCTAGTCTCTGCTGTTCTGTTCTAGTCTCTCCTGTTCTGTTCTAGTCTCTGCTGTTCTGTTCTAGTCTCTCCTGTTCTGTTCTAGTCTCTGCTGTTCTGTTCTGGTCTCTCCTGTTCTGTTCTAGTCTCTGCTGTTCTGTTCTAGTCTCTCCTGTTCTGTTCTAGTCTCTGCTGTTCTGTTCTAGTCTCTCCTGTTCTGTTCTAGTCTCTGCTGTTCTGTTCTAGTCTCTCCTGTTCTGTTCTAGTCTCTGCTGTTCTGTTCTAGTCTCTGCTGTTCTGTTCTAGTCTCTGCTGTTCTAGTCTCTACTTTTCTGTTCTAGTCTCTCCTGCTCTGTTCTAGTCTCTACTGTTCTGTTCTAGTCTCTACTGTTCTGTTCTAGTCTCTGCTGTTGTGTTCTAGTCTCTACTGTTGTGTTCTAGTCTCTACTGTTCTTTTCTAGTCTCTGCTGTTCTGTTCTAATCTCTCCTGTTCTGTTCTAGTCTCTACTGTTCTGTTCTAGTCTCTGCTGTTCTTTTCTAGTCTCTGCTGCTGTTCTGTTCTAGTCTCTACTGTTCTGTTCTAGTCTCTGCTGTTCTAGTCTCTACTTTTCTGTTCTGGTCTCTACTGTTCTGTTCTAGTCTCTGCTGTTCTGTTCTAGTCTCTCTTGTTCTGTTCTAGTCTCTGCTGTTCTGTTCTAGTCTCTCCTGTTCTGTTCTAGTCTCTCCTGTTCTGTTCTAGTCTCTGCTGTTCTGTTCTAGTCTCTGCTGTTCTGTTCTAGTCTCTGCTGTTCTGTTCTAGTCTCTCCTGTTCTGTTCTTGTCTCTGCTGTTCTGTTCTAGTCTCTACTGTTCTGCGACTCTGTGCTGTCGCTGAAGTCTGGTGGCTTTTCTCTGCCAGAACTCTGTGATGTTCTGAAAGTTTCCACCGAGGTCCACAGAGATCTCAGCTGTTCTTGAACCTTCTACTGCTGTAGAAACTGCTTCGGTCGCAATTGTGGGGACGCACAAACACAAACACAAACACACGTTTACTTATGCTTTGGATGGCATTACGTAGACTTACATTCATTTTCTGGAGACCGCCCAACCCCAAACGGAAACACGGCTTTTGTCCCCAATTGGACAAGCTGTCCCCAAGTACCGGGTCTTAAGTCTGGTGTGTGTCCCTGAAGGGCAATAACAAAAACAGACCCCCCCCCCCCACACACACAAACATTCTTATACTTCTATCTTGTGAGGACATTATATCGTCTTCCTTTCATTTCCTACCAGCCTTCGACAGCCTTTCCATAATCTAAACCAAAACCAACACAAGCCTAACCCAAACTCTTACCCAAACCTTGAACCTGTAACCTTAAAGACTCACACAAAACTAATCCCTCTCAATCATCACTGATGAGCCACAAGCAGTGTGTGTTGGTGTGTGTGTCTGCAGAGCCATTGCCCTCTGCCTAGATTTTCTTGTTTTGCTGAGCTCGGGACTCTTCTGGGCATCGGGCTTTGGCAGCAGGTGTGTAGCTCCCAGCCAATAGCAGCGCACGGTGCCAGATCAATAGCAGAGCATCCAATAGGAAGCTGCAAAAATTGTGAATGTGTAGAAGAGGAAATATAGCGAGTAGAGGATGAGGATGAGGATGATGATGAAGAGTGATGTGATATTGGCCTTTTTTCTGTTGGGTAGGTACGTGCCAGCGGGCACGTTTTTTTTTCTAGGATGGCGACTGATTCGTTTACATTTTGGGTGTCGATTCCAGTCTGTCACCATCCTAGGAAACTAAAATTGACTGCTGCAATGACAAATCCTGCTCATTCTGTCTTGAACCCTAACCCTCACCCCGACATGCCTCAAAACTCAATTTGCCGGCCAAAATGTCCTCACTTTCCTGACTCAAAAGCATGTTCTGGTCCTCACTATGTAGCAAAAACAAGCATACACACACACACACACACACACACACACACACACACACACACACATGCACACACAGTGGGAAGCCTGGCCCCACAGCAACCTTTGCACATACACAATAAGAAACAGATCTGTTTGGGCTTTCATCATAAGCCTCTTTTTGAGCACATACTGAGCAAATCTATGGTAATTCTCCACAATAATTTAGGTTTTATTGATTTGGCATTAAGTTGTTTTTTTCCCTTTCATCTCTTTTCTTTTTTCCCCCCTTTTTATTTGGCTGTGTTTATATGTTTATCCCACGTTCCTTCCATTACTCTTAATACCATAGTCTTAATATGTTTAGTTTTATTACATATCTCTATGTTTCATGTCAGTTTACTGTTTGTCATGACCTTCTCGTTTGTGTGGTATGCTGCTTTGATTTTACGCTTTATTGCTGAATGGGAATTGTCTTTGCTGAAAGTACACTGCAAATAAAACATTTTAATTTATCTGTTTTTTTCCCCTCCCTCTTACCCCTCTCTCTGTCTTACGCTGTCTTTCTATCCATCTCTCGTCCCGCCACCTCTCCCTCGTCTCCGTGCAGACCTGCTGTCCACCAACAGGTCGTCCATCTTCAGCGGCCACCACGGCCAGCTCTCGCTAACCGCAGTCTTCCTGGACGAGTACCACGACCGCCTCTTCCTCGGAGGGAAAGACGTTCTCTACTCTCTCACGCTGGGCCCTGTCAGCACCGAGTCCAAAGAGGTGAGTGATTCGGAGAAAATAAATACAGTCAGGTTTGAGTTTGACCTCTGTGTTGGTTCCACAGTTCTGCCAAGGCCTATACATCCTCACAGACAAGCTGCTTATGTGTGGACAGGGAGTGCTAGTAATAGAACACTTATAATGGCACTGAAGAATATGCATCTCCTTTACAAATGTCTTTTTACAACACACCTTTACAGACTACCCTTTTCTTCTCCTTTCTCTCTTTTCTTGCTTTTAAAGACATTTTCCTTTTATCTTCATGCGTAGTGCTATAGTTTAGGTGTAGTTTTACATTTTTATGTTCTATACTTTTTCTACACTGTATAGTGTACATTTTACACCATGTCTGTGTTACTTTTTACTTTGCTTTTCAAATGTTTGCCTGTGAAGCACTTTGTAAACTTTTTAAAAAGCGCTATACATGTAAAATTGTTAACTATTAAAGTGATACTCCAATGTTTTGGGCAAAAAAAAAAACTTTTTTTGATTTGCTCAGGCTGAGACAAGATGTTTGATACCACTGTCACCTCTGTACACCCAGTGGTTCAGCAGTATTCCTTCAAAAGTAATGATTAATGATATTCTAAATACTGTACTGTAATGTTACCAGTAATCTATTATATACATGAGAAATACTTTGGGCAATGCATTAAAAATGAAATAGCGACTTCAATTTTTTAAAAAATAGTGGCAGGTGTTTCAGTTACAGGTCTTCCATAAACTTCATCTGTCAATCACCTTCATTACATAGTCATTGTGTAAGAAAATAACCTTAGATGGTATATAATCATATTTAATATATAATGATTCCCTCCCACTGTGGTGATCGATGTGAAGGTCTGAAAAATAGTCTCCACTTTGATTTAGCTGACACTGATGTCCTGCAGTTTGCCTTTTTGTTTTTCTTTTTTTGATACAGCTCTTTATTGATTTTTCCATTATTAAGGTAAAAATACAATAAGTATCATGTTGAAAAGGCCGGAGCATTTCTCAGTTGGAGGGCTACTGAGGAGCCGGCAGACATGATACCACAAAGTGCTACTCCAGGGCAGGGATCTCTGCGTTTATCTGAAGAGGTTTTGTGTTTTTTTCCACACATTCCATCCTTGCAAAACACCTGTAAAGGCGCTTTCTGTCGTAAATCGACCATAAATCTGTTCCCTCAAACCGCCATTTTGTGTCAAACTCCTGCTGGTGCACCGTCAGTGAAAACGGTCTCTTAAAATATCATTAAAATAAAGAGCGTTGCATGCACAAAGAGCAGCGACCCAGCTTTTACATGGCAGTGAA
The DNA here is from genome assembly GCF_902150065.1 of Myripristis murdjan. Classification (NCBI taxonomy): domain Eukaryota; kingdom Metazoa; phylum Chordata; class Actinopteri; order Holocentriformes; family Holocentridae; genus Myripristis; species Myripristis murdjan. Next base: position 8,547,880 of record NC_043986.1, on the reverse strand, counting down.
AATGAACCATGAGTACTTTTGCAAAAACATGATTCTAGGCAATAACTAATGGATTCATCCACTGTGTATGTGCTACTCCTTTGGTTTATTTGAGTCATTTTCTTGATAAATGCTCACACTGGAGTGAAATCTTTCTGAAGTAGCAGCGCTGTTTCAACTCTTTGACTCCAATGTCAATACAGTTTTACATCTCTCTTCCTCTGCCAGACCGTTTGTAAGACATCGCTCCTTCTCCCGCCGCAGGAACACCTGCAAAAGCGCAGCCGGTCGTAAATTAGCCGTGTTTTTCCACGTATGTCACCTTTAAGCTACTCATCAGCGTGTTATTAAAGACGTGTCAAAGGCGGCGCTCGGGCTGTGAGAGTTACAGTTGCTTTGGCTCACCGGAAAGACATGAAGACAAATGGAGCACGATCCAGAAGTCAGATCCATTATAACTGCGGTGCAACAGATTTCCACTGTCATCAAACACCCTGCCTCTGGCTAACATGGAGCGAGCGAGGGAGAGAGACAGAGAGAGAGAGAGAGAGAGAAAGAGAGAGAGAGCAGAGAACAGATAGGAGACTAAATAAGAAGTGATTCATGTGTGAGGTCTGCTTCCACTAAGCGGTGTTATCACAGGCAGCATCAGGAGGTCTCTCCGGTTAAAATCATTCAGTATCATTACAATAAAAGCTCCAGACTGTAAAAGCAGCACCGGTTTGGCAGCCGCGGTTTTCAGTTGTCTGCTATCACTTAATACGTATTATAACTTATTCCAGTTGTTTACTACCCAATCATTTTGCAAGGATGTCCCATTTCAGAACTTAACTCTTCAAATGTGGTGAAAAAAATGCCACCTGACGCTGATTGCTCAGTATTACAAAATTAAAAATTATCATATCCAGTAAAATGTTCCGATATGTCAGAAAACATCGCTAGTGTTCATTGTAAGGCTCGAAATCTAATGACGGGTATTTGATTTTTGAATGACATCATGCTTTTCAAGGTGTTTATGCGGCCATGTGGCAGTATTTGAGTTACCTCATGTATCACTGCGCCGCCTGTGTCCAGCCTTTACATGCAAGTTTATATCTGACACAGTTTTCTATACAGCCATATGTTACACCAGTTATGTATATGTTTACCACAGCTGCATGCAATTTTGCCCCGGTTAATTGTTGAGATGTAATTTGTCCATATTCCAACGTAAACACACAACTGAAATGACTTATAAACAAGGAAATATCTGAATTTGAGTTTTAAACAATTTACTAATTAACATGCACTAATCCTTCCTCGTGTTTCTGGTGATCATGGGGAAAAACTGCAGGTGATTTACTAAACCACGATGCATCATAGATTAAATTTCAGCGCAGAATGCGACGCAGTTCAGTTTTAGAGCTGATTTACTGCGGCGCCGCGGCAGCCCGTTTCAGAGGCCGCACCAGAATTTCACGAAGACTAGATATGTTAACGATTACGGAGGAAAAACAACATGTGCATCTCATTTTGGAGTGGAATTTAACTTTAAGATAATTTATTCGTCCCACCAGTAGGTGTAGATATGAGTTTTGCTGTGATTTGTGGCGTTGGGGGAGCAGACTTTTCTGAGTTTCTTTTATTTTTTCTGTCATATTTTCTGAGGTTTCAGAGAGTTTACTTTGGAAGGCTGTGTCACCCGGGCCATGAGCATTTTTTAAATTAAAACAGGAGTCCAAATCATCTACATGTGGATCTGCAGAAGAATGGCTTCGGGGGGGAACACGCCGCACATTTTTATTCATGTTTTACTTCCCTGTAGGGTGCCCAGTGCAATCTTTGTTCCTTTCAGCTGGAGTCTAGAAAGTGCAGAAGAAATATAATTCCAACTTTAGAAGAGAAATCCCAGACGTGCTGTAGTGCCTTATGCAGCAAACATGAGTAACTTGTGCATGTGGTAGCTTGTGTGTGTGTGTGTGTGTGTGTGTGCATGCGTGGGGGGTCGAGGAGACAAATGACAAGATAAAGTGAAAGGAGAGTTGAAGTAAATAGAGCCGTGCTCATCTGCTCCTTTAATTCCCCTTCATCCCTCTCTCTCTCTCTCTCTCGAGCGTCTCTCATTCAGCTCTCTCTTGGCCGCTGATCACAAATGAAGCTCGACGATCCTCCTCTCTTACTCCTCTAAATCTTTACAGTAAATGCGGGACAGTTTGTTGGAAGCGTTTCACAGTTTAACGCCCACGCCTCTGCCAGAGCCAGCCACTGGGAAATCTATCAGCGGAGCCGCTCTGCCAGCGCAATGAAAGAGCGGTTTATAAGGTGCACGTCCGCCAAAAATCCCATAAACTGGTGCTGAAAAGAGGTGGAAAGATAAAGAAAACAGACGGAACGAAGACAGCCTGTGCCTTCCTTCAACCCGGGAATCATCCGCCCTAGCAGACATTTTGATGTTGAATTGTTGCCATGACTACATGTACCAATGCTGCAAATTGGTCTAAATAAAGCAATAACGGTAAAATTGAGATGACATCCGTAGCTGCTGCCATCATCGCCCTGTGAACTCAGAAACCTAATTATAGGATCTTTCTGATATCAGTTCCAAACAGTCTCCAAAGCTGTTTGGATATGATTTTATTTTTCTTTACTATGAAATCTAATAATTACCACCGTGCATTTACTTTTGGTTCATTATTTGATGTATTAGATCACGAGGTATGGAATGGAGTTGCACTCACATCATGATTTTTTTTTTCCTCTCACATTTTTGGACAAAACGATTTCAGCCTTTAGTCTTCATCAATTGTCCTTGAGAAAATGTGCTGTCCAGAAATGTGTGCGGGGAAAATAAAATCATCCAAGAAACATGACCATGAACATTATTATGTTTTTTTTTTTTTTAACCATTCCATGATATCATATTGGGAAGATTTTGTGCTCATTATAGTTGACGATTGTCTTGGCCTCTTCCTGCATTTGTGGCCTAGAAAAGGGCCTTCCCCAAACTGTTCCCACAAAGCTGGAAGCCGAGAATTGTCCAAAATGTCTCGGTGAGCTGAAGCGTTAAGATTTCCCTTCAGTGGAACTGAGGGGCCGAGCCCAGAAACACCAGCCCACAGCGTGACCCCTCCTCCAGCAAACTGCACAGTCGGCACAATGCGCTCAGGCAGGGAACGTTCTCCTGGAGTTCTCCAAACCCAGACTCGTCCATCAGACCGCCACATTGAGACACCTGATTGGTCGCTCCACAGAACACGTCTCCACCGCTCCAGAGTGCGGTGGCGGCGTAAAGCTTTACGCCGCTCCGTCCGCCACTCGGCGTCGTGCTCGGTGATGTGAGGCTGGCATGCGGCCGCTCGGCCATGAAGCTCCCGGCGCTCAGTTTCTGTGCTGATGTTGATGCCAGAGGAGGTTTGGAGCTCTGCAGGTACTGAGGCGGCAGAGCGTCGGAAACTTTTACGCATTATGAGCCTTGGCGCTGCAACTTTACATGGTGCTGCCCCCTGGTGGCCGAGTCGCTGTGGCTCCTAAACGCTTCCACTTTGCAATAATCCCACTTCCAGCTGATGGTGGAAAATCTAGGAGGGAAGAAGCTTCACAAACTGACTTGTTGCAGAGGTGGCTTCCTGTTACATTACTATTCCAGCAGCACGCTGGAACTCAGTGAGCTCTTTAGAACGAGCCATTTTCACAAATGTTTGTAAAGGCAGACTGCATGGCTAGCTGCTGGAGTTTACACACTTGTGGCAACGGGACTGAATCAAACACCTGAATTCAGTGACTAAGATGTGTGGGCCAGTATTTTTGTCCATAAAGTGTGTGTGCATGGCTTTTGCTCAATTCTTAATGCAAATCTGATTGAAAAATGTTCTGCGAAAGAAAACATGTCATGGAAAGCATTTGCTGTTTTAATGCCCAGGATAAATACCCAGTGTTAAATCAATCACACCAGCCTGCAGTTTGCCAGCCCAGCCTCTGCCCACCACATCATACATTATCCAGTCTGCAAAAACCTTGTTGCCTCACCACACTTTCCCCAATAAATCTGACAAACAAACCATGTAGTAAAATCTCTAATGGGGGTTTGGTTGAATACAAGTCAAATGGTGCTATTAAATCAATGCGTCCAGGGTGTTTCAGCCCACGCCGGCAACTCCGTCCAATACCCACCGAATCAAATCGAATCTGGGAAATGGATCAATACCCTTAATGATAATTACCCAGGAAAAACCAAAGCAAATACTGATTTAGCTCATGTAAATGTTTCACAATGTGGGGTAAATATTCCTCTTGCTCCTTACTGGAACATAAACAGATATGATTGGTATTCGATATGCCATCTTTGATTATTGTATATAAAACACTCACAGTTGTTATGCTTGGCTGGCAGATGTGGCTGGCGCTTAACAAAGACTCTTTCATATGTTTCAGTGTGCTTAGACAACTGGTTTATTTTACCAAGTCTTGGGTTTTGCACAGTGTATCTGCTTTACTGTGCTTTTCCTTGGTATGACTCTGGAGATGGCTTTTGGCCCAGCTTGCTTAGCGCAGCTTAAGGTCTGGCCTCAGAGGAATACACTTTGCTCTCCAAAAAGTGACGAGATGATACAGCACAGGGTGTGTTGCCATTTAAAGCTTTTCACCTAGGATTAGGGTTTTGTCTCTTTGTGATTTTTAGGATTTGAAGAGTGGAAAGGTTCTTAAAACGTTCCAATCCAGCGTCTTCATTTTGTAATTCTTTCAGTGAAACCTACCAGTACCTGCCGTGTGACGTGTTTCCGTGTCTGAGCCCTGCGTGGAGAAAAGCCGATATGGTGTGAGCTTGAAAGTGTCGTGCATACCAGACCCAGCAGGGGTTTTGATCTATCTCGCAGTGGCTGGCACCTGAACAAAGACAGTCATTTTGATACAGCATCACTCCCTGCCTTTGGCTTGTTTCTCCAGGACTGTGCTATTCGTGGCTTTTTGAAGATGCTGCTTAATCCAAGGAGCTGTCATTTTGTTAAGTTTTACGACCGATTTCTGTTTGAACTAAAAGTGGGACTGAATACCTCTTGGAGATTTGTTCCATGGACACATGGAAAGTGAACATCCTGGCTCTCTTCTTCCTGGCTCCAGACTGACTTATTTGTGATTAAAAGACTAAACAACATTGTTCAAGTTCAAAGGAAGACCGTAGGTGAGTAATGCTTCAGGGTGGATTTTACAGTAAAGTGCACTTGGAGTCGTCGTGATGAAGTGTCAAGAAACAGTTAAACAGAGGGAGGAAGGAACATGGTGGATGATGACTATATTTCTTGCAGCGTGACATTGACTCAGAGCGCTGCCAGCCAGGCGTTAGACAGACCCTGATTTCACGGTATATTAACATGCATCAGGGATGTATCAGGCTGCATGCTGATTGTTCAAACCAGATTATGAGTGTGACAGGACCACACTCATTTCAGTCACATCTCAGGCATTGTGGCCCAGTCAAACAGGAAAGAGGAGGACGGATGCAGTTGTGTTTCCTCGCTCGAGGCTCCTCTTGAGGCCTCTTTGCTCCTCGGCCCCCCTCAGAGCACACGTTTTAAAAATCCTTACAAAATGACAGGCAATCGAGTCGACAACACATAAAATAAAGCAGCGAGTTCCAGTTTTTATTTCACCTCCACTCACATCACCGCGAGCCAACGTTTAGACAGCGACAAGTCAGACTCTTCCAGACGGTGTGAGGCAAGAGCTGTCTGTCCTGAAAGAGACACGCCATTAAAATCAGCAAGTCCCCAGTAGTTTCTAATACATTGCTAAAGTGCTGAATATGAGCATGTTGCAGTAAAGTAGTTTAGGCTATAAATAAAGTATTATAAACAGTATTATAACAATAAAACAGTATATATTTTTAATTCTAGGAAATTCAATACCTTTTGTGGAACTCATGTCTCTCCAGTGCTGCGTAATATGATGTTTACAAGACTGAAAATATCTCTACATACATCACAAGTTAACATATCCAGTAGCAGGAATTCCCTCCAGCCAGTAGATAGTTTCTATTACCATGAAGAAAACATAAGTAATCCTCACTATGTTTTATTTATATTCAATTCTTGCCAGCTGCAACCACCCAACATCCATTTTGAGTTGAATACAGTTCATCTTATCTCATATATGCTATGAAATTTATACCATAACAATTTACAGCGTTGTAAAAAAAAATATAGGTAAGCTTAAGTTCATGAGTAAAGAGGCGGATTATCGGAGTTTTAGCGGTTTCACCCTCCACAACTGTACATGCATCCCCGCTTAGATGGCTTAAAATAGTTTCAGGGCCTTCCAAAGTCACATGTTTTATCCACACAAGGCTTTAAATAAAAATGGCTATGTGTTAGAGATTTACATGCCAGCCAGGTTTCAGACAGGTCCTGATTTATGGGTGGTGTACTCGGCTTGGCTGTGATAAAGGGTGATTTATTACCAGGGAGGGGGGGTGAAATCTGTCTCGAACTTTTGCTGGTGAGATGAAATTCAGTGTGTTACGAGGGCGAGCGTGGCTCAGATTTGCGGGAAAACAGACATCCACTTGTCTCCGCAACTCAATTCGTATTCTGCTCTCGCTCTTTCTCTCTCGCTTTTTCATTTCTGCTGCTATCACTTTATCCATCTCAATTCACTTTGCGCGGCCGTGACGCCACCATCATGGCTGCACTCGTGCCCACACACGCACACACACACTCTCCAGCCTCACATGCACACATGACCGACACACTGAACACAATCAGACATCTTAATGGAAGTCAGGACCATTTGTTTCCCCTGTGGTTTCCATTCTGTCTGTTAGCCAAAGCAAAGCCAGTTTCCTCCTGGATCAGACAAAGACTCATTGTCCCCGATAAGCCCTGTGCTAGTCTGCTCAGAAGTTCAGCATTATTCACTTTATTGGAGCTAAACACCGAGACAGACTCGGGCTTTCCTCATCAACGACAATCTGAATTCTTTTTCATGTGGCGAGACAGAAAAAAGCCAGTGTGAAAATGTTGTTTTCGGTCCAAGCTTTCCTTTATGCTTATCTCTGATTCACCTTTCCTCCTTGTTGATTTGGCAGAACGGGGGGGAAAAAAAGAGGGGCTTTCCTAATCAAGAGCTCTTGGATCTAAACTGTGAGAACCGGAGTTGAAAGTTGAAGGGAGATATTTTAACGTCCAGATGTTTTACACAAGGATTTCTCTTATGTTCTGGTCTGGTTGAGCAGAACTTCCCTTTGTGTAGCGTCCAAGACCGAAATTCATACCTGGGCACAAACCTCTCTCAGCATCGTGCCAGTGCTCTGTTGTTTTACTTTCATTTTTTTTCTTCCAGTTGTATTATTCTTTAGACTTAGTTATTGTTAGACCTGTTGAGTGTGTTTTGCTCTTGCACTTTGACAGTAAAAAGTCTTAAATTGAAGTCACATATACCTGCATCATCCTCATTATACTCTTGTTCTCCAAGCATTTGAGTAACCACATGTAGGAGAAACAGTGTTAAAGGTGGGAAAAATGCATCTCATTATTAGTATTGCACTTTTCTAAGCAGCTTCACCCTGCAGTCATGTTGTTCTGGCCAAAAGGAAGGTATTTTTTGTTGAGAAATTTGTCAACACAATACTTTATTTCATGAATATTTAAACTAAGTCCTGGCGTGTAAAACCCACATGTGATGCAACAAGTTATGGATGCATGACGCCTTCACAGCGCCGGAGAAGTGCCGAAGAGAGTTTTGTAATCTCAGCATCGAGCCGTGTGTGTGTGGGCGTCCGGCCCTCGCTCGCCTTAAAACCAGAACCATCGACGTGTAAACTCTGAAGCCTCGTGAAGCTCGTTCCAAATCCTTGTCCCTCAAAGCCCACCTCGCTCAATACACTTCTAATTACTTTGTGGTAGACTCTGCGGGGAGAATAATCCACGTTTAACAGCACTTGGGCTCAATATTGATTTTTTATTGCATTAGCAGCATCACATAAAGCTTATATACCTCCCACGCTGCAATTACATTTCACAGTGTTGCTGGTTAAAGTGAATGTTTGCAATATTTCAAAGTTATGAAGTCATTAATCATCGCTTTCTTTTTCCTTTTCACTGTCTCTCTTTCCCTCTCTCTCTCTCTCTCTTTCTCCTCTCACAGATCTATTGGCCGCCGTTGCCAGGCAACAGGGAGGACTGTGTTCAAAGGGGGAAGGACCCACAGGTGAGAGACTGACAGTTCAATCCTCCAGCTGTCGTCTTCCTCTGCAGTTTGTCTCCCTGCCCTCCTCCAACTTCTCCACCTGTACTTCTGAAATGTTTCACTCTTTGTTTGATAATGCTTGATAAATTTAATATTCATCAATTTAATCCACGCTTGATAAATTTAATCCACCACTCAGTCAGGGTTTTTCTGTTTTGGAGTATAACCCGCGTCTGATAGCATGTGTCAAAAAGACTGACAGGAGGTGTCACGATGGTTTTCGTTACTATGCTTCTGCTGCATGTTCTGAGCAATTTTATGAACTATTATTTAACTACGTTTAAGTTTAAGTTTTGCAAGAGAGACCTGGCCAAGACGGCAGCATAAAATAAAAGTACAACAAAGATATGACCAACACAATAACGAGATAGTATCCTAATTAGTCATGCAGTTGAAGAAGAAAACAACAAAATAATCAAAATACACCTCATTTGAAACTTAGAATCACTATATTATTACATTACTATATTACTATATAATTGGAGTACATAGATTAAATAAATTAAAATTATACACAAGCACAATGACCAGTATTTTCTTTGAATTTTGGCTCATCCAGGCCTCCATGGCGCAAATATCACAGCAGTTGTCTCAGGTGAAAGAGATATCGTCATGGCAACGCTCACAAAATCTGGTTTCAGGGCTCGTATACACATCATGTGTAGGTGGCATATGCCTCGGGATCAGGTTTAGTATCATATCGCCACGTCGTCCCGATCAGAAGTGAAGAAATCCCATCTGTGTGCCATGTGAGGGGAAACAGAATCAGACACTTCATTTCAGTCGGGAATCTTTAGAGTGAAAGAAGCCAAACAGGAGACAAGTGTGATTTATGACGGACACTAACCTTAAAAACTTATCTGATATACAGTCTTGTTCGAGATCAGGCGACTGAATCAGCAATAAAATAACCTTAAAACATCACAGAACAAATTTATAAACTTCATAAAATATTCCTGTGTCCCACATAAAAAGGTCTTGACCCCAGACTTTGAAATAGACTCTTGAACAATGTGGTTTTATTTTCGTTGTATGTGGCCTGATGAGTCCAGCATGACTCTAATTCAATCAGGAGAGACTAAGTGAAGAGGTATGATGATTATTTTTTTTTATTGCAAAATTGAAATCACCGAGCGGCCCACGAAAGAAAGGTTTTGACAACTGGACGCTGTTATCAGATTATCTTCACGGGTCAGGAGAGTTTGATTCACAGAGAGATCGGATTGGTTTAAAAAACAAAACAAAGGTCCAGGAGAGCATGCACATCCATAAACAAATGTAATTACAGTATATCAAAATATAATACAAACCATAAGAGACTCATAATGTCTTGACCTTCTGGGTTGCAAATACATTTCTGGGAGCATGTTAGTGTGTTTGTTGATATTTTCAAATCCATATCAAAAACTAGAAAGAGTATAAAAGAAAACAAGGTGTCTTAAACAGTCTCAAAATCCAGTTTTATAGGCCTTAAAAGTCATTGCATAGTCTTTCATTTGGATTCATGAGGCCTTGATTTCAATATAAACATTATATGGCATTTAAATTGTGCATCTTTTTTTCTTTTTGTGAAAATGAATGTTACCTGTCGTGCTCACCTGTAGAGAGAAATCCAAGAAACTGTCTCAGGTTCTGTAGAAAAAAGTCCTGCTTAGATTTATTACAGTAGCACTTTGCGTCCTGTTTTCTGTTATAATACCAGCACATAGACATGTCAAGTTAACAATTTACTAGAGTACATACCTGTATACTTACAGTACTTATAATACTTTATACTTACAGTGCTTACTTGAACAAGAAAAGCACAATTTGTCCAAAAAATAAGTCTTCATTCTGGTTAAAATTTGTATTAAAACCATTAAATTCATCCCTCTAATGGCAGCAGACACACTGGAAAGGTAATATCCCTGACTGAAGTGGTGCATTTGTGAGGTTTTTAGCTTCGGTCTCATTTGAGGCAGGATGCTAAAAATATGTGCACCCATTGCACTGCGAGGCACTTTTGTTAAAAGCATTCCCCAGCTGGGATATACGTTGTGGATGGTAATTGCAGAATGTGCCTCCAGCGTTATAACAGAATAAGTATACAGTAAAAACAGCAAAGTCAGACAGTTTAGAGCCATGTTATGCTGTGCTGACACTTCAGTTTCCCATCCAGCGGCGCTGCAGTCCCTCCTCCCCCGCACGCCGTCCAAAAAAAAAAGGTGCAGCACACTGTTTTAAAAAGGTTTTCACGGCTCAGCGAAGAAGCAAACTTTATCTGTAATGAAGTCTGCAAAAGTAGAGTGAAGGACGCTCTGTCTTAATGATCATAGTGAAATCTTTAAAGTGTGCAGCCCATCATGGGAAGAGGGGATGAAAGCTCTCTAAATGAATAAAGAAAGAAGTCCTAATGAGGAAAATGTAAAAAAAAAAAGAGAAAGCACCACGGAAAGAGAAAGCTTTTAGGAGAGATTCGCTGGTGTAAATGAAGACTTTTAGTGGTTCAGTGAAGGAGGGAGGAGGGAGGAGTGCGTCTCTTAATGAAGGCCTTAATGACACGAAGGAGGAGAGGGAACGAGATGAGAGGGAGGAGAGCGTTCTTGTAATGAACTGTAAGCATCACATAAGGGAGGAGAGGCAATGAACAGAGAAGTGAAAAACACAGATGGGGGGATGGTGCACTTGTAATTATGGATGAGTTCAAAATGAGGGAGAACTGGCAAAGTATATTTAGTTAAGAGCAACTACGTCTCCTTGAATATATTAAGGTTGAGGTCCAGGGTTGATGCAGGCAGATAAAGTGAAGAAAAGAAGAAATTAAAGCTTGTTGTCTTTTAGAATGGCAACCACTGAGATCCAAATGTTTGTGGCTTTGGCGACACGTTTCCCCTGGGATTTTGAATTTCTCCAGGAGGAAATTGTCTTGGAAATTGTGGTGGCTACCACTGCTCATGCCAACTATCCAGTTCCTCTGTGGTTTTGCCACCTTCATCATCCTCATCAAATGCTTCGTAACCTCCCACTTTTGGGTTTTGTGAGGTCAGGCGTAAATATTGAGCTTTATGTCACAAAGCGGCGCCAAAGCACGATGCAAGTCTCCAACCGATGTAGTTGTCATTTCTTTGTCCGGTGCCCATTTTCTGTAAATAGCAAATGCCCTTGTGTCCATCTGAGTGCCCGTGGGTGTGTTAGTCTTAAAGTGAGTTGTGGTCAGGTGCATTGTTGCTGCATTACTATCTATGGGGCAGTTGAAAGCGAGTGACCAACAAAAACCAGGTCTGAAGTCAGTGCTGCAGTTTTCTCTGTTGTTTTACATAGGCGGGTGCACAACACACATACACTTTTGCTTGTTCCACACAACTCAGGGAACTTTGGTGGAGTCCTGCTGTTGCTGCTGATGTTACACCCCAAACACTGTAATGAATAATTAAGAGACTAAGTACAGCCCTTTTGAATCAGGCGTCTGGTGCAGCGACCCTTTTTTCCACCATTAAAAAAGCAAAAGTGGATGTGGACACGCCTCTACAATGTCCCATGTCCTTCAGACTGTGCGCTTAGATCACTAGAGCCCATATGCTTCAGAACCCAGAAACAGAACATATGGACATATGCATGTTGGCAAATCACAAGATTATAGCTTTAACCAAACAAGCAGGGGTTTTCCACTGGTTTACAAAAAAACACAGCAGAAAACAAAGCCTCTGGGCGAACTTGACTTCCTGACTAAATGCTTTAGCTGTGGCTCACTGACGTATTATCAGATACAGTTTCCTACAATTCACAGAAAACTTCACAACTGGACCAATTTGTGTTCCATCTAAAATCTTGATTTACCCAACTTCATCGTACGGCTTGGCTTATGTAGGTATGTATGTACTTCCTGCCTGGAAACTGGAATATACAATATACAATGAAAACCTGGCAATACGTGAACATGCTGTGCATTTAATCCAAACAAACTGTTGCAGTGGCTGAAAATGTAAAACGCATCATTTCCTGTGTGTTTGACTGGGAAAGCTCCACCAGAGGCCCCCGGGGCTTCAGAACAGCTCATGTAAAAACTCATATTCATGTTACAATACACATGTGGACGGAGGCAAAATGGCCATTTATGTATGAAAATATCCCAAAGTGTTACTGTTTTGATTTTCCCTTCATAATAAACAAAATGCTGACGTTTCCCAGCTTCTGAACAGACCGTCGTGTCTTCGAGTTATTTTCAGCGAATCTGAGCCGAACTGCTTTGATTTGATTTTGAAGATAAAACAGGCGATGAAAAGCAGCGCGCACACACACACACACACACACACACACACACACACACACACACACACACACACACACACTGAACGGACACCCAGGCTCATGTCAACACACAGCAGCGTTGTTTACTTCTTCCTGAGCGGTGACTCAGCTTCATGTGAGCAGCCGGAGGGGCGAGGAAGAAACAACGACACAGTGAGAGGAGGAAGATGGAGATGATGATGATGATGGTGATGGTTTTAAGACCACAGGCAGGAGGGACAAAGGAAAAAAAACATAAGACTTACAGGAAGAACAAGGGTGGAAAATGGTGACAAAGAAAGGAAGAAAGAAAGAAAGGAGAAAAGAACGAAAAGATGGAAGGAAGAGAGAAAAGAAGGAAGGAAGAAAGGAAGGAAGAAAGAAAGTAAGAAGAATGAAAGAATAAAGAATGGATGAAAGGAAGGAAGGAAGGAAGGAAAGGATGACAGAAAGAAAGAAAGGAAGAAAGAAAGAAAGGAGAAAAGAACAAAAAGATGGAAGGAAGAGAGAATAGAAGGAAGGAAGTGAGAAAGGAAGGAAGGAAGAAAGAAAGAAAGTAAGGAATTAAGAATGAAAGAACAAGAAATGGATGAAAGGAAGGAAGGAAGGAACTAAGGAAGGAAATGATGACAGAAAGAAAGAAAGGAAGGAAGAAAGAAAGAAAGTAAGAAAGACAAAGAGGATGAAAAGACGGAAGGAAGAAAAAAGTAAGGAAGGAATTAAGAATGAAAGAACAAAAGACAGAAACGAGACAATGAATGAAAGGAAGGAAGGAAGGAAAGGATGACAGAAAGAAAGAAAGAAAGAAGGAAAGAAAGGAGAAAAGAACGAAAAGACGGAAGGAAGAGAGAATAGAGGGAAGGAAGTGAGAAAGGAAGGAAGAAAGAAAGAAAGGAATTAAGAATGAAAGAACAAAGAATGGATGAAAGGAAGGAAGGAAGGAAGGAATGGATGACAGAAAGAAAGAAAGGAAGAAAGGCAGAAAGAGAAAGAGGACGAAAAGATGGAAGGAAGAGAGAAAAGAAGGAAGGAAGAGAGAGAAAGGAAGGAAGGAAGAAAAAAGTAAGGAAGGAATTAAGAATGGAAGAACAAAAGACAGAAAAGAGAGAATGAATGAAAGGAAGGAAGGAAGGAAAGGATGACAGAAAGAAAGAAAGAAAGAAAGAAAGAAAGAGAGAGAGGAGGGTCTTTGAAGTGTTCAGACTTTGTTCATCAGTCCCTGTTGGAGACGAGGCTCAGTGGCTTCAGTGATGCTCAGAATACACACCAACGCTAATTACTGCTTTGCATACCCCCCTCCCCGACACACACACACACACACACACACACACACACACACACACACAAAATGAAGACACACTGATGTAAGAGCTGTAATTCTGCTGTGGCTTGTGCTGATGGCAAAAAGTCTGACAGCCCTCTCCATCTGGAATGGGTTAGAACGTGTGTGTGTGTGTGTGTGTGTGTGTGTGTGTGTGTGTGTGTGTGTAGGTGAGTATTCAACCACAGTGTTTGAAGTGGCAGGTGAAGCTTGGGTGTCTTATATCAGTTTTATTAGGTGTTTCCTCTACTCGTAGCTCTCAGCACTGTGCGTGTGTGTGTGTGTGTGTGTGTGTGTGTGTGTGTGTGTGTGAGCTACCGAAGTGTCCATAGTGGAGAGGAGCAGTCAGAATATATTATGAGACAGGTTTTAAAGTTGGCTCTGTGAAACTCTATCTAACTCGTGCCAAAAGAGTTGTAAAGTGCCTGTCCCCGTGTGTGTGTGTGTGTGTGTGTGTGTGTGTGTGTGTGTGTGTGTGTGTGTAATTGTGTGAGTGATACACAGAGATACACAGATATCTTTCTGCATTCCTTCACGTCTCTCGTGTTTTCTAAAACACACAAAAATAGATGGACTGGCCTTCCATCCCATGGTGACACACACACACACACACACACACACACACACACACACACACACACAAACACACACACATGTAAGTTTCATCCCATATGTTTGCTGTCTGTGTGTGTTTAACATAACCGAGTCGGACACAGACAGTAGAGGCCAAAAGTGGAAAGTCAAAAAGTTTTGGGGCTATTGTGTGACTGAGGGAGGGAGGGAGGGAGAGAGAGAGAGAGAGAGAGAGAGAGAGAGGGTTTTCTTGCCAAAATTCAAAAACAAAATAAATAATGTAAATCTGCAGGGGACTCAATGAAAACTTTGTATGCCTAAAAACTTCCTGTCATCTCTTAACATGATGTCAGGCTGAGGTGAGCTGCAATAAACTCTCCACTTCTTCAATCTTGTTTTTCTTCAAACGAGGTAAAAAAAAAATAATAATTTCCAATCCATTTCCAATCAGCTTCAAGAATTTTCCTGAATCCTGTCATTTTCTTGATCCTCTAGTCCAGGGTTATCCCCAACCCAGTCCTCAAGGCCCGCCTGTCCTGCAGGTTTTGGTTTCAGCTCTGCTCTGGCACACCTGACCCAATTAAGGCCCACGCATCTTCCTGCACGCCCTGTTCAGGTAGATCTGCTTCAGCCAATCAGCATGAAGCCCTTAAATGGACCAGGTGTGCAAGAGCAGAGCTGAAACTAAAACCTGCAGGACAGGCGGGCCTTGAGGGCTGGGTTGTGGATAACCCTGCTCTAGTGAACAGATCTGCCTTGTTCCACCATTGTGACACTTCTCAGAAACCTTCGTGAAACTATTGAAAACAAGTGGGATTATCTCATCTCACTGGCAGATTTAAAGAAAAAAGATTTTAAGAAGAAGCAAGATTTGAAAGACTAAATATGAGACCAAATACCTTCTTAAAGACGTAGATTTTTTTTTTTTTTTGCAGTGTGTCAGCATGAGGCACTACGTTGAGCTCTAATCAGAATCATCCCATCGGTGATTTTTTTGTAAGTCAACCAACGGGCAAATCTGTTTCAGATATATTTATTGCAAAGCAGCGTCTTACATACATGGGAGGGATGACATTCCTCATGCTTCTTATATATATATATAATCATACCAACAAGCAGGGCTAACCTCAGGCCCTGAACATGCATCCAAAACACGGCGCACGTCCAGAGTGCAGTTTACAGTTTACAGCAACATAAACCTCAAAATGAGACATAATCTTTCATACAACAATAGGCATAAACATAGCACATCTCCAGCTCCATGACCCTCCCTCCTTCCCCAGGAGTCACAATTAACCCTGTGAACTCTGATTCCCCCTTAAATTTCCCCCTTAAACTATCCTCAAAGTTAGATAAAGACCTTTTTTTTTTCTTATTGTACCACAGTGTAACATACATTTTCTGTGTCCGCTGTTGTTTCACGTTTCAGTTCAGTGAAATATTCAAACCCAAGCTGCTGTTGTTTCATGGCTGCAGTATTACATCAAACAGAAAATATTTAGAATAATTTTATCCACATTTTCCTATAATTCGGAGAGGGCATATTTGGTGTATGGGTATTCTGCATGTTTGAATGAAGCCTGGCTGTGCAGCACGCATTTGTAATGACTGACCCTTTCCAAAATATCAGAATAAGTGTTTTTGCAGCAACCAGACCATGTGATGTTGAGTCTCCCATCGTTCCTTTAGGTCTTATATGTGCTCAGACCAACAGGCGAGTCTTATATAAAAAACTTGCTGTATCCCTTTGACACATTTAAATAATAACATAATGTCATTTAAAGGAAAAAAAATCTCTTTAAATTGGCCTAAAAAATCTCAAAGTCTCTAAGTCTGTAAGTCTATTTCATGCAATATAATACTGTTACACGTCCATGCAGAGTGACTTGCAGTGCAGTAATACACTTGTGTTCCAGATTCGGAGCTACGCAGCAGCACTTCTTTTATGAGTCCTCGTTGTTTGTGCTTCATTTTAATGAGAAAAAGATGCTGCGGAGACCGAAGACCGCACTGAGACAGAGTGTGGTCATTCTCTGGCCGCCTCCTCCTCCTCTTCATGTACTCAGGGTGGGAATTTAACATCAGCCACCATAAAATCTTGGTAAATTTGGGCTGCAGCTGGTAAACTCGCAGTACAACCCCAGCACGTATCCGCTGTGCTCCGCTCTAAAACGAATATCTGGTTACGGGGGCGAAAAACGGTGCAGTCGCCGATTCGATTTAAGCCTGCCGATCAGTAAAATGAACTTTAAAGCATTTCTTTTGAGGATTAAACAGCTGCAGAGACCAAAGGCTCGGATCAGCCAGTTCACCCAGCTGTTTGGCTTCGTTATGTGTGTGTGTGTGTACATGTGCATGCGTTTATGTGTGTGCGCGCATGTGCTGTATTGTTGTATTTGTGTGTATCTGTGCATGCACGAGTGTGTTGGTCCTCGTTTCCTGTTAGTGTTACAGAATTTGACTTCTCTCCGCTGGCTATCGGCTGTTTATCCTGGAATCCGCTCTGCGGCTCCAAGCCCGGCTCTCCCTGCCCGGGTCGACGCAATTTCACAGAAAATGTTTGGCCATTAAAGCTTTTATTGACAGCCATGTTCGCTCTTCACTCCTGATCCATGACACTGGTTGATTAACTTCTCCCTCGTCCAGCTGGCACGCAGGATGTTGGCCATTTCAGCCGTCACATAATTTGTCATCAGCGCCTCTCGGTCCCCCAAAGTGTACGCTGCACATTTGTGTCAGGAATGTTGCCGGTTCAAATCCCCACATCACCATCTGGGACGAAACTGGATGACAGACATGTTCCTCGCCCTTGAGCAAGTTTCTCAACTCCTAATTGTGCTCAACGCGTTGTTATTGATGATGCACCACTGCCAGGTTGTGAGACCGTGTGGTGCTTACCGTAAAACATTTGAGATTGTGATTTCAGTGATCGGTATGCTCTGTCTCATGCAGTTGGTGCTCTTAGTGTGTTTTGTCAAATTAAGACCATATTTCCCATAAATCCTGTATCTTCCTCGTACTCCCTTCCTGTCTGGCCTCGCCTCCTTTGCCTCTTCAGACCAAGGTTTTGTCTTTTGATCTACTTAAAAGAATAATCATGTTGCCAATGATTTTTCCACTGAATTTTTCTCCCTTGAACTCCTTTCACCATCTGCTACTGAGAGAAACTGGGACAAGTTCTAGTGACATTTTGAGCCGGAGGGATGGCATTTCCTTCCCATTTTGTGCTGTAAAGCAACGTCGCAATCGTACCATGAAGCAATTTCGTGCCACATACTGTACAATTCAGCTTAGACGTGGGCAGTTTGCTCCGAGATGGTCTTGTTTGTTCATGGTAGATATCAGTGGCGAGCGGTGACGTTTTTGTGTAGTCATGCTGTGGTCCCAATTTCATGCGAGCGCCTGCGAGGGCTTGAGCTCGAACATTTTTGGGCATTTATTTATTAATAAAAACGCATAATATGGTTTTTAACTATATATCAACTCGACAATTCGATTTTGATAGACACGCGTGCGCATTTTGCCCCAATGTTATCAACAACAATGTGTTGCAATTTACAGTGTAAATGAAAGCGGAAATTATTAGAACGGCTGGATGATGCAGTAATAACCAGTTACAGAGTCAAGCAAATGACACATGAACATGCTCACAGTGTTACCAACAAAATGTTGGAATTTACCATGAGATGGGAACTATTGGGACGTGCCACGGGGTGAAAACACACAGCAATGTCACCAGCTAGCCTACATGGTCAATGAAATGACACACAAACATGCCAACTGCCCATCAGGCTACACACCAAAGTGATAAACGTCAGAGAACACCTCTTTTTCATAACACCTGCAACAGCCTAAATCGATGAAACATGCCAGGTTACTCAACTGAAGTTGTATTTTCACCCATTTTGATTGGCACGATGCAGATGAAAGAACAAACTAATGTTAACGTTCCCGTCCTAGCTAGCCAGCTAACGACGTTAACGGTAGCTAGCTGTCAAGTGAATGACTTGCAGTTGCTGCTGAACATTTCAAGCGAGCTGCTACGTAGCTGCTCGTGTTGCGCATGCGTCTTCTGAAAAGCTGATTCACAGAAGGCTTATCTTCCATTCAAAACGCCCACGTACAGGAAACACCGGCTACTAAACTACTGTAAATACTCGGTATCACAGAGCACATGCGCGCGTCAAGCTGTCAACTTTCCAGCATTTTGCTAGCAAACTGAGATAGATACGTGTATATAGGCAGCGGTTTGCAACCAAAATGATAGAAATAAGGTTTATTATAAAAGGACACGCTAGGAGACCAACATTTTAAAGATTTTAATTGAAGGGCTTGGGCATGCGCTGCATTCTACAGCTTATTATGACCGCTCGCCCCTGGTAGATATATTAATTAACACTCACACATAAATACAGCAGGAAAAAATAGGTTTCCAATGGGTTGGAGTGCATGAAATACATCAGATGGGAAACTATGTGCAATGTTAGGCTATATTTTTCCAAAAAAAACAAAAAAACAAAACTATTATTGACAAAAATGTTTCAATTCATAGTATTCAGTATTAAAAAAGGCCTGATGTTGTGTTGACCTAACAGCGAGGTCAACACAACATCAGGCCTTTTTTTAACAGTCATGCATGAATCAATCCAAGCGGTTAATCAGGCTCAAAATCAGAGCGATTCATTCGGTTTATTTCCAGACCGAGCGGCAGAGTTCATATTTAATGCCTCGGTGAAAAGAATGAATTATTTTATCCCTATTCGCCACCTATTCTATTTCAAAGCTAACGTCAGAATGATTTGTTGATGTCAAAACGCTACACATAGCAGCTTTAGCTCCCATGACAGGGGACTGTGGTTGCACTGGGAAGGCTCCAGATGTGTGTGTGTTTAACTGTGTGAATGGGGAGCCGGGCGCTGCTGGGAAACGTCATTTGCGGTCAGTCAACTTTCCCTGGATAATTAAATGGTTAATAAACGAACACTGCCAACCCATTTGCACCGGTACCTCTGATCCTGGCTACCCATGCTGCTGACTAAGTCTCTCCATTTTCTCTCCTTGGCTGGATGTGTTAAAGCTACTCCCCGAGAGTAGAAAGCCGATTTAATAAAAGCAGTTTATTTTCTGGTAAGCACCACTCCCTCCTGCCATTTAATCTCACAAAGACCACACAGATCTCTAAAACCCTTCCAGGGCGGGAGAGCAGAGACGAACTGTATTTCCTCTTTCTTTTCTTTTTTTTTCTCGGAGACCTCTAACTTCACGCTATGCTCTTCCAGGCCACACAGATCTTTTAGACAATCCCCCAAAAGCAGAGCAGAGAAACCTCCCAGGCCACTCACACTTCTGTAAGAATAGACACACTCATTGCACAAAAAAATCTGCATCTGAACAAGCCATTTAGCCTGATATTCAGTGTTAAAATCTTGTTTTCATTTGCACAGTTGGAAAAATCTGCCAGTGGGATGAGATAATATCCAGTATTCCCCATGTTAAATGAACTTTCTTGTATCAAGTGTCATTTTCTTGATCCTGGCGGGCTGATCTGCTTTTTTTTCTGCCTTGTTTCAACATATTTATAGTTGTTCTGAGAAACAAATCTTGTAACAAGTGAAACTGCATTGGAAACAACTGGGATTATCTCATCCTACTTGCATAATTTTTTCACTTGTTTTAAAAGAAAACAATATTTTGAGGTTGAATATGAAACGGAATGACTTGGAGAGTTTTTGGAGTGCAGCAGAAAAAGGGAATCTGATCTCCAGTCTTTTTTCCTTCACTCTCGCTCTCAGTGATTCCAACAGGGTGGAGATAAATACTGCAAGACTTTGTCAGGATTAAGCCATATTTTCCCCGCTAATTGGTGGAAAATAATCAGGGCGAAATACCAGAGCGCAGTTTCTCCTCAAACAGATGGGTGTCGAAAATCCTCAAAACGGCTCAAGAAGCCCTGCCAAATTGGTAAATAATGTCAGCAATGTGAAATCCCAGCACATTTCCGACTTCACATGTCACATCCTCGCTCTAATCACTGAAATCTGAATAATTAGCAGCAATTTCAGCTTTAATGGAAAGCGTTTTAATGTAAATGTGTTTTGTTGTTTAGTCTGTTGCAGATATGGTTTTGTTTAGCCCACAGGGAGGAATATTATCGTCATGTAAACCGTTTCTCGTACTGCAGTGACATGGTTTACATCAACCCTGCGCTGACTAGAAGCACTTGAGGAAATGATCAACAATGCCTGAGTGGCCAACGGCGACTTTGTAGGGATGGACATGGGCCACACACACTCACAAAATGATAAACAGGCACGCTCACAAACAACACACACCCTCAGAAAGACCACAAGACCAGTATGCATGCGCATGGCCATGCATACACATTAAACATCATGCATACCAATTAAAAATCATGCATGCAAATTAACAATCAGGCATGCAGGCACATGTGCAGATAACACAAAAGGCAAACAAACATATGCATTGGACACACACACACACACACACACTGAGAGGCACACATGCATACATTACACACAAAGACAAAAGGAAACATACAGAGAGCAATTTGCACCCCAACCGGCCTTTTAACCTCCTGAAAGATACATTAGAGACATATTTGTTTTCATTGGCTCAGCCGGCATTTAGTTTACAGAACATACATACCAGCATGCAACTTGCTGAAGACCTACAGCAGAATGAAGTGTGTGTGTCGGAAACAAGTCCGAGCAAGCCAAGCCGAGGAGGGTTTTAATAACAGGACGGCTTTACTAAAGTGTTGTGCGGTAATTCCATAATTTCATTGTTCTGGAAAAAGTGAATATCTTCCCACCGCCGCAATCTTAGTATTTAGCCCCGTCACCAACAACACAGGCCTCCAAACAGGCCAGTTTCACCAACACACTCATTGGCTCAGACGGCTCATATACAGCCACTTCAGTCTTATTTATTTTTTTTTTTAACTTGTATTTTTACTGTTTTCAGCAATTAGAAAATAGGAAATATCATACATAGATGATATACCAAAACATATCTATACGAGTAGCAGCAGAAAAATAAATAGATAATGATAAAATAAATAAATAAAATAAAATAAAGTAAAATAAGACAATTAAATAATAATAATAATAATAATAATAATAATAATAATAAGTAAATAAATAAATTACACCATTAAACAAAATATTCAAAAAATATAAGTTAGTGAGGTGAGGGTCTAGGAAGCAGACTAGAAAAAAACATTCAACAATTCAGCAAACAGAAACAAGCGTGGGCCACTTATGTTGCCATAGGATTATGTCGCAAGATTCTGGGAAAAGTAGGTATTTTCTTAATGAAGTCCTTTATATTTTTCCATAATTAGCCACTTCAGTCTTATCGACTCTATGACTTTGACCTCGTGAGCTTCGGCGAGTGACACCTGACCGCGGTCCTTCCTCTCGGCTGACTCCAGATTTATCAGCTGCTGCTGTTGAAGCCGGGCAGAAGGAAGCAGTCGTGGCCTCGGCTTCCTCTGGACTCCCGTTTAGCGCAGCAACGCCTCGACACGGCTCGTTTCCTCACTCGCCGCTTCTTCTATGCTCTCTTTTATCTGTGTTTGAATGCCTCCATCAGCCTTTTACAATCATCACTTTGAGCTTCTTTTTTTTTTTTTGCATTGTGTGGGCTTGCTGCCACAGTGTCTTGTGTCTTGTATACATGAGATCTCAGTATATTAAGGAGTTAATGAGGAAAGGATACATGCTATTGTCCAGTGTTTTGGCGGCTTTGATCCGGCATCGCGTGTGTCGGGGGCGGACACGCAGCCATTGTGTCCAGAGCTGCGGTGTCCACCGGGCGCCAGCACACTGCTGGAGGCAGACGGGAGCCGCACGGCATGTTCTGATGTTCAGCTCGTTTTATGTTTCCAATCTGACTGATGTGACTTGACTGATGGGAACACATCCACTTTTGGGAGTGGCTGTATCTACAAACAACATGAAAAAAGAAAGATTCATGTAAATTCATGGTTACTTTCTGTTTCTATCAGCTATTATTTACACTATTTTGTCTCTGTGCTGAATGCTGTTTTTAATTGTCTGTATTTTTCATATCTTATCAGAGTTGTTCCCGTGAATTAATACATGAAGACCAATTAAAATATTTAAATTAAACCCACAGAGCAGTAGATGCAAGGCTCTAAACATAATTGTGGTAATAAAAGCATCCCTATAATATTGAGTCATGCAGTCGTGTCTTTCTCAAAACCACTTTATTTTTTTTCTTTGCTCTGCCTTTCTCAATTTGTCTCCTCTGTTTCTCAATTTACTGTAATGGCCTCTGATCTCTCATTGCGTATTTACTAAAGCCCAGCGAGGGCTCTCAGTTATCATCGGCGTCCTCGTGTACGCAACAGTGCCACAAAACTCCCGTCTTGCATCAAAACGAAATACGATCCAGGCTCATTTTTCACACTGGCATCCGTTCATTTTTGGTTCCTTTGACCCTCGTGTGAGGAAACTTGTTCTACAACATTAACGTGTCACTTTGGCTAAAAACTGAAGATGCTGACATTATGTGCAGGTCTCTGAGGCCATTGCATTTTTATCTAATAAAAACTCGTTTCTTGGCCGTCATCGCAAACATGTGGGATCAATAAACTTTGTTAAGAATTCACTTTTGTTCCCGTCAAACCCCTGAAGCCAAGTTATCTGCATTAGCATGACAGTTACTGTTGCGCTGTGTGTTTTGATTTATTTAACTGCCCTTCCCTGTTCCGCTGTATGTGCATGTGCGTGTGTGTGTGTGCATGCATGCATAAGCATAATGTTAACATCCTGCATCTGTGCAAAACAGGGTTCCTGCTGAAGCGTGAAAATTTCTTAAATTCGATTTTGATGTTTTTATTTGTGAGTTTACATGGTTATTTAGGTGCAACATTAGTCCCACATCCCCAAGCACCACGAAACACATCCAAAACAAATGTCAGCAGTGGAGTGGAAGAATTAGCTTTTAAATAGACATCCTGAATTGACCAGATACAGTCATTGAATAGTAATTGTGTCGGTGACCTTAGTGCAGGGCCATAAGAGCAACCAGCACGGTGACAAAACCACAGAGACACCACGACCTCGCCTTTGTGCAATATCCACTTCAAGATGAACAATAGCAACACATATTTCACAATACCTGGAAACACACGTCTTTGAGCTACAAGGTTTTCATCAGTATGTGTGTGTGTGTGTGTGTGTGTGTGTGTGTGCGCATTTTACAGACGGAGTGTGCCAACTTCGTTCGCCTCCTGCAGCCCTTCAACCGCACTCACCTGCTGGCCTGCGGCACCGGAGCCTTCCAGCCCATGTGTGCGTACGTCTACGTGGGACACCGAGGAGAGGTAAGCGCTTTTTATTATTTATACTTTATTGAACATGTTAAAAAAGACAGGGATAAATAAACAGAAGTATGATATGTAAACAATATGAGCAAATAAAAGCTAAATTGATTGATTGACAAGTCCTATCCCTTCATACTGGCTGTGTGATTCATCGTTCTCTGCTCAAATCCAATCATCCTTTTTTTGTTTTAAAGGATAATATGTGACTGATAGAAACAAACAAACAAGAAAAACAAGATTTCGAGTAGTACTGACTGTGGACAGGCACAGCAAAAATAATACAAAACAATACAAAAATCACTGTTACATACCATATTTTTTGAGTATTGAGTTTCTGATTGTTTTCTTTAGTTTGGTTAAGGTGTCACAGCTTCAAGTGACACAGAAGATCATCAGATGTAATCTTGTTATTCTGGGCATCATCACGACCTTTAGAATAATTCTTACAAACAAACCCAATTTATCAGCTAACTGCGGTAATAATCAACAACAGCTTAACAACAGCTTGGACGGCTTTGTGCTGCACTCAAGTTCAATATATCGCATCTTTGACCCCGTTTGACTCAAACCCCTTGAAACGCATCCAGTCAGCTTTAAGATAAATTCAGCCAGAACTGAATTTCTTGTGTCGTATGCTGTTAATTAAAACAATTTCACAACCTTGGACAGTATTCATGGAAAATGTCAGCAGCCAGACGGTGCTACCAAGTTTATTTTCCCATGTTGTTAATAGCCAAGCTGAGTGACAGTGACAGATTGGAGTGCAGCTCAGACCGACATGAGCATCTTCAGAGTCGGTGTGATCCAATCAGAACGGCTTCCATTTGATTGACTCAGTAAACTGCACCTGTATCCTCCACTAGCCTCTGCAAATGCTAGGATGCCGTTTTTGTGCTGTTCTTGGATACAAATCCACCATGTTCACTGAAAATTATTTTACCAATCTAACATTATATCAGAAGAGGGTGGGGTTAGCAAAGCGCTTCAGTCTGATATGGAGTTTTTAGTGATGGCATCAGTTGTGGTGAACCCCAAAAATAGTCTGAAATATGTCCCACTGGACTGATTTGTTCTCAGGCCTGTTACCCTGAGACCAAACACCCGTTGCTCTGAACGCCCACTGCTCCGAAAATACACACTTTTGAGTTGTTGGAGGTCAGTGACTGCCGGTGTCGAACCTTAAAATGAGGAACCCCCCTGAGTAAACTTACCCGAATTTACACAGTGGACATTTTTTTCCATTTTTTAGATTATGTTTCAGAATAATGGGCGTTTATTTTTGGGATAACAGGCTGTCGGATTAATGGGCTTTTTGTCCAATGGCGCATTTTTCAGAATATTAAAGTTTTGGAAATAGTGGGCTTTCGGACCAATGGGCTTTCCCCATAGCCCTAAAACTTTTAGGAATGTGGTACTCAAGATAATACTAAATAAGAAAATCCACTGTTTTAATTGGCTTTATCGTGCCTGTTGAACGACGGCAGAGTGGAGGTAAGTGTGTTGTGCAGAGTGCTGAGCCCCTCCACGCCCCCACGGCCGTGTGCAGTGTCCGATGGGCCCGGCAGGCTCGTCTACAGCTGCTAAACGTTAAACTGTCCTGAACTACAGTCTGATGTAATTGTGCATTCATGTGCTGTTGGGAAGGTCAGACATCTGGGACTTCCAAGTTGGCCGCTGAACAGTGTTGCATTCATGTTCTGTTTTGTCCCAAAATCAAAGTCGGACGACAAACACTAAACAAACAAAGGAGCCTCTTACTTGAGACAATCCCTCACATAACATGAACTCCACTTGCACTCCCATAATGATGGTAGTAAACACAATTACATTGACTTGGACTGACTGTAATAACGATAATAAGTGCGAATCTTTTAAATGAACATTAGCATTTAAATTGAAGCCTGGGCCTCCAAGTCCTGCAGCCCCCTCTTTGTTTCTGGCGCCAGTGTCGTAGGACATCATGACACACACACGCACACCCATGCAGATACGTGCAAACACACACACTAGCAAATGCAGAGACAGACAGACCCCCATGAACACACACACACACACAGTCACCAGTGCAAAAATAGTCACCATTTGTGTTGGCAACAAGATGCAAACACTTCCAGCAGGACAATGTTTTGGGAGAAAAGCTGCGACACCCGCAGAAAGTCACAGCTTTTTACTGGATGCTTGCTGAGCAAATGCTTCCCTTTGCTTTTGATCAACGTCCAAGACGAGATTCTTTAAAGCAAATTTACCGTAAACCGTGTGGCTTTCAGAAGCCAGAAGCAATGCAGCGGGGTTTTCTTTTACAATATGCCGAGGCTGCAGCCACAATAATCCATCACATCATCTGGTCATGAATGTTTTTAATGGCTGTTCAGTGAGGAGGGTGTGTTCACTGATGACACATCTATCTGCTTTTTTTTTTAAAACTGATGGAGACGTCATCTTTTGTTTAGCCAAAGGTATTGATGGAGGCATTTCACAACATTGTGCCACACTAGTGAGAGACAGTGCATACGCTATGCCTTAATGATCTTTTTTTGTTTTTTAGCCAGCAGCAATGCAACATGCCATCCATATTGGTGATCAAATTCTGACACAGTTACATCAGAGGAATAACAAAGCAAAGCAGTCGGACAGACAGCTCTCCGTCACATTCCTGTCAGCACGGTGATGGATCAGCCTAATTTGATTCAAATGCGCCACATGCAGTAAGGAACTGTCTGCGGTCCCAATGCAGGTCAGATGCAAGATAAACGTGTGCAGCGTGCTCGGACGACCTGGGAGTGAGAAAGTGTTGACATATGGATATATGAGATACATATGAAATAATAAGGAAGCCTTGGGTGGCCCTTGGATGGCTCTGTGGTGGAAACCAGACTAATGGAACAGATACTGTTAGTGCCAAAGGTTTTTTTTTTTTTTTTTTTTTTTTTTTTAAGGAATTTCAGGCCAGACTGGGCTCTGTGCTCAGACCTGCAGGGTTCAAATTTGTGTCCCAGCATGCAGCTCTGCCATCCGGCTGCACTGTAAAGCCTCTGTACGTCTTTTGAGCCGCACAGGGAGGCTCTCTGTAAAACCACTCGGCTCAGTGGCAGCCTCTGCCGTGTCTCACACTTGGAGCCATTACAGAAAGACGATTTAAAATGGAATTAATGAAGGGAGCCCTTTAAACACAGACTTGTGGCTCGCTCATTTTCACCATCGGCCTCCAGAAGGCAGCCCAGTGTGCCAGCACGCCGGGCCCAGCAGGAGGGGTTCAAACTGGGCATGAGGACAGAGGAAGGCAGGGTCCTGGCACGGGGCTGTGTCATGAGAAAAAAGAGACAACAGGGTGAGAGAGCGCCAACTGTTGAGATGGAGGTGTGTGTGTGAGTGTGTGTGTGTGCATATATGTGCACTGCAGCATGTTTGTTCTTTTTCTTTTTCTGGTCACTTGTCAGGGGTCGCTGAAGCTGCCCGCGTGTGTGCGTGCTTGGATGTGTGTGCGCTGGTCGTTGTGTGTGTTCACCTTGGTGTCCCGTCAATTTGTGCGTCCCTCGCCATCTGTCATCCTCAGTGTGGTTTTAGGGTTAGGCCGAGGGACTGGGTTTTATGGCACAACATGGAAAACAGTGCATATCTTACTCTGCTTGGACAAAGTCAAAGTGACACCAACACCAACAAGCTTTCGAGGTACCCATGAGCAAAGCACTTTAGCCTCAAAGACTGTTGGTGCTGCTGAGAGGCCAGAAAAAGAGGAGTGCAGCGAGGACGCCTGCTCACACCGCCCTGTTCTGAATAAAGTTAAAATGTGATTTCGTCAACGTTTGTAACTGCTGGAGAGTAAATTATTGGGTTATGGTGTGTTCAATTCCCTCCGGATTTTAAGTTTCGTCCAGCAATTTCTAAATCCTGTGCTCCTGCTGACTAGTTTATGATGGTGGAGGTGATGAAAGTTTTTCCACTGTAGAAAAAAATGTAAAAAAAAAAGTTGTTCCCCCCCAGGCGATGAAATCAGCAAGAGAGGTGCAAATCCTCAAAGTGTGATAAATCTTGGCACTGTCATCAGCCAAATGAGGGCAATATAATTAAAAGTCCATATTTTAGACTTTCAAAACGCTGCACCACTGATCCGACTGAGGGCCTTTTTTTGAGCATCAGCATCCTTTTTTAATTGTTTTCGGTTTTAAATAGTTTTCTTTAAGTTAAAATCAACTCATCTTTTCTGACATCCACCCTTTGCTGTCGCCTGATAGTTTCCCATCCACACTCATTGACTCGACATTTCTGCTGTTTATGGACGTTTTGTCACAGCTGCTGTATTTTAGCCAGTCAGATAATGGCGGTAACTTCGATTAATGCATGAAGCAGCAGCAGGATCAAAATTAAAGGCAGAGTAAGTAGGATTTCTTGGCTGGAGTTTTTAAACACAGCATCCAAAGTTCATTTCCAAGGATGGACCCAAACTGTAAAGTTGCCCCACTGGCACCTACCTGTTCAACAGAGAAGCCAGCGCCGTGTCACTCCTCTTCCTCCTCCTTCTCCTCCTCCTCTCCCTCAGTTCTTACCAGCGGGTGAAAGCCAAACTCCAGGTTCACGAGCTCGGTCTGCTTGGATCGTTTCGCCTCGCCGGATTTGCTTTATTCTGCGGTCTGTGATTTTTGTAGCTTCCTGTTGGACGTCGTGCTATTGATCTTGTGCCTCGCTGCGCTGTGATTGGCTGGGAGCTACACACCCGCTGCCCAAAGGCAGAGCCGCCCAGAAGAGTCTCGAGCTCAGCAAAAGAGGAAAAAGCAGTTGTAGGGCAGAGTCTCTGCAGACACACACACACACACACACACACACACACACACACACACACACACACACACACACACACAGATTATTTTTAGATTGTTTTTAGGAAAATCCTTCTTATTCTGCCTTTAACTTTTGATAGTGGAAAATTCTGTGTTAGTTAAAAAAGTGTTTTATATTTACCTGGTTTAGTTCAGATGTAGCCTTGATGATGGATCTCATTACTAATTAGCCCAAAAGGAGCTCGCATCAATCAATCAATCAATCAATCAATCAATCAATCAATCAATCAAACTTTATTTATAGAGCACTTTTCATACCAAAGGAGCAGCCCAAAGTGCTTTACATAAAAACAATACAACAAACAACAGACACAAGATATATCCCCCCTTCTCCCACACATAAGTAGACACACACACACACACACACACACACACACACACACACACACACACACACACACACACACACATTTAAAAACACTGTGGAAACGCTATCCTACACTCGCCACTTTGAAGTGAGGAAACACTAGAGAGAAGATAACCAATATAGACTAAAATTCAGTAAATATCTAAAAAATAAAAGTAATGAATAAATACACTTCAGTTAAAAACTTGAAAAATGGTAAAAACAATCAAATAAATAAAATTCAGTCTAAAAAGGTAAAATAAATAAATAAACAAGTCAATAACAAAATAGATAAAATTCAGTTAAGAACCAGAGTTAAAGGTTGAAAGTAATAAATAAATTAAAATGTAGTAAAATAAAATTTAGTTAAAAGCCATACTAAAAAGGTTTGCTTTTAAAAACGTCCACATTCATGTGAGCAACATTTTTCACTTGTTTCTTTTGTCCCAGAAACAACAAGAGCCGTGCAGTTTCTCACCACTGCACCGTTCCTCTGCCTGAACGTGGTGTCTATGTGTTTGTGTGTGTGTGTGTGTGTGTGTGTGTGTGTGTGTAAGCCCAATAAAACCGTCTTTTCAAGTAGTCAGTGTCTGCTCTCCTCTGCGGGGATCCTGTCCATTTATTTAACCAGCCGCTAGCCGGTCTGGAACACACAGCCTTCTGTTTGTCTGACCTCTCTCCTGGGGACGGAGGTCGCGACCCCTCGGACTGGACTCTGGGTGGGATGACCTTTGACCTTCTAGGTGTTTCATCTCCGTTTGGGGCAGACATGTTCTCTCTCTCTCTCTCTTTTTTTTTTTTCTGTCTCACGCTTATCGTCTCTCGTTTCTTTTTTTTCCACAATATTGAAGAAATTCTGCCTTTTTCCATTTGGCTTGTCTAATTTGTGACATCATAATTCACAAAGCAATACTTGGATACGCTATTTTATATGTCTCTCGAGTCAGAGTTTCTGTCTGCCTCTGTGGTTCTCTCTCTCACACACACACACACACTTCTACAATCATACACACACACACACTGGAGTCCCCACGGTGAATGACACAGCTGCCTGAGCAGTGTCAGAGACATGAAAATAAACCACCATATTTCAGTGACAGCATACGAAGAACCAGGCCACACACACTCACACACACACCCACACACACATATACACATACATACACATACACACATACCCTCAAATATAAACCAAAAAGCTCACACATGTAAATATGCAGAGATACAGACAGGAACACACACACACTCATGATGAAAGACGTGCACGTATAAACACACGAATGTGGAGAAAGACACGCAGGCTGATGCACGCAGGGAAGTAGACATTCACACACACACACACACACACACACACAAGCAGAGCCGTACTGCAGACTGGAGCAGTTTGCATGTTCCAGTTGTTGGTAGCGGCCAAGTGAGTTGCTCAGCTCTGCGTTCTGGCGTTTGGTGAACAACCTGTTAAGTAAGTTATTTCCTCTCACCGTCACAGCGAGGCTCAGTGACAGGCTTCATCAGCGTCACGACACACAGACCGCTCTGTGAGGCGGCGGAGAAAAGCAATAACTGTCCTCGGCTCGGCCAACGGGACCGAAACAGTGAGGAGAAAACCTGAAAGATCGAGAGCGTAGTGAAACTGCGATGGCTCATAAATCAGCCGTATATGTTGTGTTTCCTTTGGATCAAAGCCCCGAACGCCAGAGACGAACAAAGCCTCTTTCTCTTCTACTCTTATTTTACACGATCTGCCCGTCTTTCTTTCCCGTCTCTTGATGGTTTGCTCTACGTTGTCGGCCCTTTTTTTTATTTTTCTCTACTGGTAAGATAAAGTTTCATTAAAGGAAGATCAAAAGTCTCTCGTCGCATCATCTCTCAGTCCTCCTCTTTTGCCGAGTTTTTAATATATTCCTTGTTTAGAGTGTATATATTGCTTGCTGCTGTTTATCATCTGTTTATACTGTAAATTTGCACATTGCCCACATCTATGCACATTGTATACATCGATGCACACTGTTTTTTTTTGTTTTTTTGCACATTGGGTACTTAGATCTTTAGATCTCGAGTGTCATCTTTTATTCTTTATTTTTTATTTATTTAATCTTGTACTCTGTGGATACTGCTGAAAACTGTGAATTTCCTTCGGGATGAATAAAGTATCTATCTATCTATCTATCTATCGAGTAATGTGGAAGAATCCTCTGAGAGAGGGCTCGGAGGACAGAGATGAAAACTGGATGAAAATAGAAAGACTAATGAGGGAACAGAGGACGGAGAAAGGCAGAGAAAGACAAGATGAAAAAAAAAAAAAGGAGAGCGGGCTTCCCACGCTGTTGCCACAGAGACAGATGAAGGGGTGAGAGCAGGAGTAATCAGTTGACGGACGGCGGAGCGGCGGAGGAGGCCAAGTTCAACATCGACCCGGACGAGCGCGAGATTGGGGTGGAAATTCACGGTGAAAACAGCCATGAAATCTGTTTTGATCTCATGTCGGCGCGATACGTCCGTCCCGATCCCCCCAAACGATGCAATTAGCGGCGGCGGGACGGCTGCGGGTGGCGTCTTGGCTTTCGGTTTGGCGCTGAGGGTTTTCAGCGCTCATGTAGGCCGCCGCCTCAACATCTATCCCGTGTCAAAATGTCCGAGGGAGGACGGAGAGGAAGGCGCAGAGGAAGAGGAGAGGCTGGAAGGCTCCCGGGTGCACAAAGAGGTGGATGTCTGCTTAGTTTAACTCAGCGGGAGAGAGGAAGAAACAACTCATTTCATTGTGACCGGGCGGCCGAGCTGGAAAAGAGTACTGCAAACTGCTGCTCATGTGCTGATACTCTGCTGATGTTTTACTCAAGAACACGTAAAGAAAAGAAAAACTGCAGTGTTTTCAGGCAAAATCCCCTTTTTTCTGACTTCCCCAGAATGAGATAAGACGCCCGATACCATTTTCGTCCATATATGTCCGTCCAGTGGTTCAGATCCTGTGTAGCGTTTTGGGTTATCGCAGCCAAAAAGTAGAACCAAAAAAGGAGAAGCCGATCCCTCTTCTCATCTTTTCCCGACTGAGCTTTTATTGTGAAAGGTTCCACACATAGGTCACTGATCATTTGTTCTCTGAAATGGATGTGATTTAAAATGCGGTGAAGTATAACACTCTAACCATAAAATTACTGACTTAAAAAAAAAAAAAAATACACAAAAAAGTACAAGTACACAAATAGCTGCTCAATTACAGTTACACAAGTAAATGTAATTAGTTCCCTCTCCATCTGCTGGGCCGTGTGGTCTCACTTTTCCCTCCTCATCATTAAAACTGGGATTAGGATTAGGTTTTGTTAAGGATTAAGATTAAGCACGCAGCCGTTTGGGTTAATTTGGGCCATAAGGAATCAATGTCATCAGTAAAAATGTGTAGAGAATAATAGAAATACAGAAATACTGTTGTGTGTGTGTGCACATGCCTGTCTGTCTGCAGTTACATATGTGTATTTAGGTATATGTATATATTGCCATTTATATCTGTGTGTGTGTGTGTGTGTGTGTGTGTCAGTAGTCAGTTGTCTCAGTGGCTTAGCCGTGGGGGTCCTGATGTGTTTGGCTTGGCACAGCCGAGTACAAAGTGACCTGGATGTCTCTCTCTCTCTCTGTCTGTCTCTCTTGGAGTGTGTGTGTGTGTGTGTGTGTGTGTGTGTGCCACTAGACTCTCCAGATCGCAGCATTTTTGTGTATTTGTTTTGGCAGAGTTTTGGCCAAAGTGACGCTGACCCTCTAATCAGCTGCACAGGCAGCAGCACCCTTCCCCTGGATCATAATGAGATAACACAGACACACACACACACACACACACACACACACACACACACACACACAGGCACAAACACACAACCTCATACATATAGTAAAAGTGCAGAATGACAAATTCACTGACCTAGAACGACACATACACACACGGACACTGAATATGCACACACACACACACACACACATACACACACACACACACACACACACACACACACACACACACACACACACACACACAGATACAGAGCAGCAGGCAAAGCGGTGACGGGCACCAAAGCGACTGGAGGTGCTGAAAGATTAAAGATGACTAATGAGCGAGCCAAAAGTTCCCGTCATAGAAAAAGATGGAAAGCGGGAAACAGCTGGAGAGACGGGAGAGGAAGTCCAAGATACAGAGAGAAGGACGGACAGATAAGACAGAGAGAGAGAGAGAGAGAGAGAGAGAGAGAGAGAGAGAGAGAGAGAGAGAGAGAGAGAGAGAGGGAGCTCGTTTACAAAATGCTCTGTATCCATTTTAGGAAAAAAAAAAAAAGACAAATCTCAAGTTTATTATTCAGTTTCTCTAAAGTGATAAAGCGTCCCGGCTGTCCTGTAGCTGTCATTTTCTCAGTGAAGGACTTCAGTGACCCAGAATCTTTGTAAAACTAGGATCAGTAGTATTCTTGTTTTATTCTTCCGACAGCAATTGTTTCATCAAGTACCGCTTTTCGTACTGAACGTCCAAACGTCAGAAGGCGCAGCGCAGATACATGTGGTACAACTTAGAAAACAATCAATCAAAATCATTCCTGGCACGGAGGAAAGTGAAAATGACAAATGAAATCCATATACATCATATTCAGGGATCGGAAAAGAAAACATGTTTTTGTTTGGTTTTTGTTTCTTTTTTTTTTTTTTCCCTGTAACCTGTCAGATCAAAAAGTAGAACAGACTTTTGGACAAGAGCCAACAGCTTACGCCGGGGCGAGGCTGGAGGGAAAATAAGGAGAGGGTCAAAGTCTGCTATTCAGGAACTGATCATTGTCTGAAATCTCAAGTATGTGTGTGTGTGTGTGTGTGTGTGTGTGTGTGTGAGACAGGCAGGGAAGTTTTCCTGAAAAGGGCCGTAAAAACCAAGGAAATTCAGTCGTATTGTTATCATGAGATCAGTGGGATGTGATTCACGCTATTATTGTCTTTGTTCACGTCCATGTCACCATGTGGCATGGAAGTGAACACACACACACACAATCCTTTACGCACTCACTGTATCATTCAAAGCCTCTATAAAAATTCAAAACTCTACATGTGCATCAAATAAAAATTTAAAACAAAAAAAACAAAAAATCTGATCTTTTCCCTTATTTCCTGAACTGCTTTGGAGGTGCCAGACGTCTTTTTTGTTTCTGACAGTAGCAATTTGCTCTGGCCGCGTTACTCCGCGTGTGCGTTTGCGCCGGTTCACGTACAACAGTGTAACGAGCGTGGGTGTGTGCGCTGTCCGCTGTGTTTCTCAGAGTATTTTTATCCGGCTGATTTCAATGTCATCATCTCCCCTGTGTGCGCCGCTCGGTCCCGGGCTCTCCCTCTCTGCAACAATACTCCATTGTCTACCGGAGGAACAGACACTGAGACGGCCAGAGTTCACTGGAAGGACACTTAAATCAGTAATATGGGCTTGGATCAAACACTACTAGGCCTTAGGTCCCTGTCGACCTCGATTCGTTTTTATTCGCTGGGAAGCAGATCTGAATTTGCACCGATCACACCCAAAATGTGCTGGAAGAGAGAGCCTGGTACACTGAATTAGTTGAAGTGGGAGTAGACAGGCAGGAAACAAAAGCCCTTTGTCTAATCTGGCCCTCTTTGGTGCCGTTTTTGACGGGACCAATCACACAAATCAAGGATGTGGCCAGACCAACTGGCCTGAATGAATAAATGAATAAAAAAGTCCATTAGAAACTGAATATTTTCTTCAGTCAGCTCTTTACTGCCATTGTCACATGAACAATCCCTGACGATTTCTTTCTTTTTTTTGTATTATTATTCTGTAAGTGGTATCCTGCTTGGTGCCGAGCATTCGTTGCTGTAGTGTTTCCGCACTGCATTTCCCAGAAATCACCTGTCAGTCAAATCGTGTGTGCAGGACTGGGAGGTCTTTCCTTCAAGTGCATGTCGGAAACATCATATTTACTGTGTTTACAATTTGCAGCATATGAGCATGTCTGCGACTGGGCTAGTATTTAGATCGAGTTTCCAAGTTGTGACATCTCATGCTCATGGTGGAAAAAACAGTGCAGTCATCAGGAAAAAAAAAAAAAATCAAGAATACGTTGATGTCATGTCTTTTCTGTGCCATGGTGTGAAATGACTAAATAACGTTCGCTCAGTAATATTAGCAAACATTTGCTAATGTTTCTTAGCGTTAACCATGACCACTTCCTAACCCTAACCAAGCAGTTTTGGTGGCTAACGAAGCAAATGAAAGTGGCACAGTTGCTAAGAAGCTAATATTAGCTCCTGTTGGTGCATGAGTGAACATTAACAGTCACATACTGTTGATGCAGGCTCCACCACATTGGTTTTGAATCTAAATGTTGGTAGATTTTTGGTTCAGAAAGGATATTTCAAAGCATTTGTTGCTTGCAGAAATTTAAAATGACAATATTTTGCTAACTGAGTTGGGAAAAAAAGCATTTGCTTTCTATTTTGGCGGGAAAATCTCTGCTGTTCATTTTGTTGCCAAAGTAGAAAGCAGCTTTGTTTGGTCTTTGCAGCCTTTATTACCCACTAAAAAATACCTTTCTGTGCTCATCCCTGATTGATTCTTACACATTGTTTTGCTTATATTATAGACTGAATGACTTGAATGCCATCCAAATCAGAAGTTTGTACTTCCAGTATCGGGTGTACAAGCTTCCAGTGTGCACTTGACGGTTGATTTTTTTCTTTTTTCTGCAGATTTTCTGTGGGTGCAGTTTGAGTTTCTGTAGTTTGTCAGTTCAGACATGTTGGCCATCGCTGCTCATGCTAACTGCGCAGTTCTCCCTCTGTTTATTCCAAACAAAGCAGAAAAACGCATCACTTCCTGTCCACCAAGAGATTTTTCCCAGGAAAAAAGTGCCAGACAGTGGGAGTTTGGGAACAGCAAATGTACAAGCTTTCCTGAACAGGATATAGGCTGAATAGCAGCTGGCGAGAGAGACGCGAAACAAATGTTTTGGATTATTGCTCGAAAGGTTCACTTGGTCAGTCGTGTGTTGATTTAATTTTGCTACTCAGACTTAGGATGTTGAAATCTGGTAATAAATCTTCTGAATAATTAAAAATATACATTTCAACAGGAAACTAAGAATTCGTTCTCCATTCCTGAAAAGTTTTCAATTCTTTGATATGCAGTTTGTGTTTGATGACAGTATTATGTACTTCTCTGGGTGCTTTTATTACCTCCTGGCCGCGCGATCGACAGCTCAGCTCCCCAGAGGACATCTGAACAGGGAACTGGATCGAAAATGGGCCTCGACTCTGGCATCGACTCCGCCGCTCGATTTCTCCATTTCTCATGCGGTGTCCTAGTTCTCAGACAGACACAAAGTTCACCGGAGGGACAAATAAATCTAAAACATGGGTCGAAATTGATACCGGCTCCTGGCTTCCCCTCTCCACCTGGACAATCCAACAGAGAGGCGACAGAGCAGCCCTGTGGTTAGCGAGGTCGCCCTCTTCTTAAGAACACCTGGGGGTCAATCCCCACGTGGCCATCGCTGTCGAAGTATCTCTGAGTAACATACTTAACCACCAGTGTTTCTGGGAGGCCGGCTGACCCGTGTCCAAACCGAGAACATTTCCCCACTGGAGGAATGATAAGTATATTAGATCCAATCAAATCTTAGAGGGGAGACGATGAGAGACAGAAAACTTCGGAGAAACTTTAGTTGAGTGTGTAGGAGCCCTGCTCATCTGGTTTAAGTTGTAAAACACTTCCTTTTATTTAGGTTTGCTCATTTAACTTTGGTTTTCTGTAAGCACTGAGCCCAAACCACCTTAAAACTCCCTGTTTGT
This sequence comes from Myripristis murdjan, assembly GCF_902150065.1. Taxonomy (NCBI): domain Eukaryota; kingdom Metazoa; phylum Chordata; class Actinopteri; order Holocentriformes; family Holocentridae; genus Myripristis; species Myripristis murdjan. Next base: position 8,511,137 of record NC_043986.1, on the reverse strand, counting down.
TTCCAGTATTACCTGTGTACCTCTGTATTCAGTAACAGTCTTGGGCTGCAGAGAACAATTTTTACACCACGGTCTGGGTGAATACTGGTTTCTGATTGGCCGTCAGGTGTGCGTTAAAATCGCACATCGCACACGTAGTTCGGCTCAAGTTTAACCACCGTTCTAAATTCATCTGCTTCCCAACGTGTAACCATAGCAACATGAAAAAGCACAGCTGTCAAAAGTTATCGACTTGACAAACTAACAACCAAAAAACACCAATAATTAAAATGAACAGCCATCAAAATTATAACTGATTAATTTTCTGGTAGTGTCTGCGTGTCTCCATTTTTTGGAGGTTATTGATTGCTTGTTTCCGGTAAAGAGCAGAAAATGTGAAGTTGATCCATATTTTACCATTTTACTGCTGATATGGTATAATAAGTCTTGGATTTGGGTCCAAGATTTGATTATTCTAAGAAATCCCTGCATTCATGGGTGACTTTTTCTGACTATAACTGTGTTGTTCTTGTTTTTTTTTTTTCTTTCCCTTTTCTTTTCCATCTCTAGCATGCGTTTAGCATGGACCCAGTGAACGTGGAGAATGGCCGGGGGAAGGTTCCTCATGACCCCAGCCTCCCCTTTGCAAGCACCTTCAGTGGTAAGTCTCATATTTTTCTGCCTGTAATAGGACCGGGTCATCTGGCTTGTATTAGTTGTACGTTTTAGCCCAAAACTTTGAGAAACTCAGGAAATACGACACAATCCATTTTCTAGGCAGCTCTCGTGGTTGAACGAAAGAAGATTCCACCAAATGAACATTTGCAATGACTGTCACTCTGCAAAAAAAAAAAAAAAAATGTAATAGAAATAGTCACGAGTTGAGCCCACCCTGACAAAGCTTTCAAATTAGCATTGTCTTTTTTTTTTTTTTGGCCTTGTATTACAGTAACTTGTCACATTTAACTGCATCGAATGCCATACAAAGATACTCTTTATTTTCTGAACCTTTCACCTTTCATCATCAGCCTCTTCCATGTTTTGAAATGATAATAGCCCTGCTAAATAGCGACTAGGGAAAACGTCTTTGGCGCTGGAATTGACACACACACACACACACACACACACACACACACACACACACACACACACACACACACACACACATTTTCTTGCACTGTGCTGACTGGGTTAAATAGTTGGGGCGTTCCTCTCTGCATGTCATTAGGTATTTAGCTTGTGAAATACCTCTGATTTATAACAGTGACAGGCAATCCTGAGAGCCACTGAGGGTGAAGGTGTGTGTGCATGTGTGTATCTGTGTGTGTGTGTGTGTGTGTGCATCACGCTACCTCACCTCGTTCCACTGCAGCTGGGTGTCTTCAACTTTAGAAACCCATATGTACTGTCCCATAATGCACGGTATCTGGCAGGAGGACTCACGCTTAGAGCCAAGTCCTCAGCAGCTCTGACCTCAGCACAGCTCAACACACACAAAGGTATCGAGGAGCGCCAATACACACGCTGAGAGGGAGAGACAGGTAGGCCGACACACACTGATAAAAACACAGACACACAAGTCAAGTGGGAGGCAGAGAGGCGCAGAGGCCCTGAAGGGGTTTGTTTTGCAATACCGAGTGGCTGTGTAGCATACGGCTTATTGCACGGCTACTTTTGATAGAAAATATTAATTTGACCCAAATTTTGGATGATTTTATCAACCTCCAAGACTCCAAGGCTTTTATTTGCATCCACAGCTACATGCTGATACTTCTGCCTACTACACATTATATTCAAACTTTCTCCCCTGTTGTCCTTGGTTTTCTTTTCTTCTCTTGCTATAATTTGTAATTAGTTTTCTGCTTTGGTAGGTGTTGTTCTTACTGTCCTGATTTATGGTTGGATCAGATTTTCTTCCAGGAGCACTATGTTATTACGTGTTCAGAGGTCTTTTCCACGCCTCCCATTCACTGTCTATGTAAGCAGCCGTGCAATATGTTGTGTTTGGAGTCTCCTCATTTGCATAAAGTGGAGATTTAGGCTATTGGTGCAAATTTTGGGTGTCCAGCGTGACTTGCTGCCTCTGGAAACTCCCAAGAAACTTTTAAGCTACCCACAGTCGATCTAAAATAAAGAAGAGATTCAACGGGAAAAAAAATTTGGTGAACTACTTTCGTAATGAAATCCGAGAGAGGACAACTCGTTAGTGAGGCGTTCATCCAATCGACTGCAGGAAGTGTTTGCTTGTTTACAGGAGAGGGCAGCTGTCAATCATCAGGAGTGGTCACGTCCATTAAGAGTCCAAAGCTGGGAAACGGTGTGACCCCTAGTGACAAACACACGACCCTGTGGACACAAAACATGATGTCAAACCTGCTTAATGTGTCCATCCACAGCGATGACTGTCTCAGTCCAGAGACACAACTTGAACGCTGTGATCAAACAAGCAGAACTCAAAATATATCCTGTGTTTTGGTTCGGGATCAGTTTGATCAAATTCAACTTTGTTTGCATCATCAACAACAAGTGAGAGGAATTCATCTTCATATCGACTGTATCACAAGGACGTTACAAAGACACACCAAACATGTAGTAAAAGGCTTGATGAGCATGCTCAGTCAGATTTATAGTGTACAAGTAGAAAATGGACCAGAAGAGGTCAAGTGTCTGAGGGCTTCTGGGTAGGAGCTCAGGCCCTTGAACTTAATCTGGGTTAATCTGTATGGGCCTAAACTGAGGTCAGGGTTAAGGACACGTCTGTCTGTCTGTCCGTCTGTAAGCAAACAGACATAGACACTTTGGAGCTCAGCATCCAAACATACCTCACTGTACATCAGGTGATGATGTTAATAACATCACATGCTAATTTTAATGTCGCTGCCTGGGATTACACTTTGCACTGCTGACCAGAGTCTCTGATTATATTGTGAATCCATTGATGACGGTGTCTTTGCACAAAGGATGAAAACTTTTGACTTAATTTGTGGAATACAGCCATAATCTGACAAAGGTTCAGCAGGGCAGCAGCTTCCTTCTATCTCTGTCTTGTTTATATTGGAAAACCCACACAGAAATCACTGAGGTCAACAGGGTTCAGGGTTTTGTAGCGAGTAAAGCAACCAGTCAGTGACCCTGACCTCCGACCTCCCTGTGGAATCCCCTTTCAGTGATCAATAAACGTACAAGCATATGTGTAATAAAAATGACAGAAAAAGCAAAAATGAATCCACCTTTCAGCGAGCACTGACCTCTGCTGCACGCCATCTGCTCTTTTCTGCTTCCGTGACCTTCTCTACTGTAAGTCTCATAAAGTAGACTGGCCTTGAACAGTTTTAAAATGCTGTAAAATAAGAGAAAGCAAGAGCCGCAGACAGAGATGGACACACAGAATAAGCAAACATACAGATAAAGAGGGAGCCAGATGTCGATGTGATAGCACAAGGTGGAGGAGGGAAAAAAAGGTCAAAATTTCTTCTTTTTTTGCAGAAAATTAAAAATAAAAAATGCACCGACAGGCCTTTTCGTCAGCTCTCAGCATTTCAGTAACCTGCACTCCCTGAGAGTTTTCTTTGATTTCTGCATTTAATCAGAAAATACACAGTAAAACCGTACATTTTCCCAAGCCCTGTCATCACCAATTACTGTGTCACGGCGTCTGTTTGTGTGCGCATGTGTCAGCGTGTTACATGCACTTTTGTTTGACTCTTGTCTGTGCTCGAGTGCAGGAGGATGTGTGTGTATCTAATAAACCTCACCTCAGCCCTGCGTTACTGTGATAAGAGGAATTATTTTACTCTCACTAAAACAATCTTTCAGGCTGTGGCCGGCGTCCAGAGCGGCTCAGATTATCGCCGCTGTGGGGAAAACAAAGCCAAACACACAATTGCAATTTTTTTTTTTTTTTTTTCCCACATTTCCTTTTTTCACTTGAATTGAAAGTTTAAACTCTCTTTTCGTGTGTTGAGTGAGTTTCATGACCCTCTGGCCCTTGAAGCCTGTTGAAAACCATCTGTGTAATTTCAAAAGCTCATACTGCACGCTTCACTGACGATAGTGTTGCTCTTGTCTTCATCCTTTACAAACTGTATCTAGCAAACGCGTTCAAGATTCAAGATTTTTATTCGTCACATGCATGATGTACGGGTACAGCAGCTGTGAAATGCGATTACAACAACTCCAGCACTGTGCAAGTAAAAAATAGATAAAAAATAAAATAAAAATAAAATAAAAAGTATATATAACACTCCTATCTACAATATACAACCTATGTACAATATACAACAATATACAATAAGTCCAAATAAGTACAAAAGAAAGGGAATCAAAGAAGAGTGAATGAATGGGAACGTGTTGCACCGATCGCCGTGATCATTGTATAATTTCCAGTTTTTAACAAATTTATGGCCTTGCATGATGCAACGCTCGACCCTGACGGAGAGATTGAACAGCTGTTGCGATGTTTCCACTCCAGCCGAATCTGGTGTCCTGCGATGATGAATAACCTGCACCGCTGCGCATTTTTGAGATGTGATGTCAGAAACTCTTGGGGGGAATTTGTGTGTGTTTTGCTTTTATTTGGAAGAAGATCCATTTTCGGAGCTGCTGAAATTGAAAGTGAGATGACTGCGGATGGGCCGTCCCGGCGGAGGATGTGAGACATGTGCGAGAGATCATGTTTCATGATTTCCCTCCCGCTCTGTTTGAAATCTGATTTGTTCTGCTTTTTTTTTCTTCTTTCTTCCTTCCCTCCCTCTCTCGGATGTGGACATTTGTGAAAATACATCTTTATTTCTCTATTTTTTGACAAAAAAAAACAGACAAAACAAAAAGCATCATCAAAAATGTGCCACAAGTCTCCACTGTAAAAGATGAGCAAGGAAGCTGAGGAATGACTGGAGCCGTGTTTTGACGACGACAAATTAAAAACGCAAGTGCAGATACGATTTAAAAGTTGTAATAATGTCCAAAACCGTGTATAAAACGAAAATCAGATGACAGAAACAAGGCAAGTAGACGACATATTCAAACAAACTGATGAAACTGAAGGTGAACATGAAGTCAGAGAGTTCACTGTGAGCATAAAGAAGCGAAGTGGTGGCATCAGTGATTTCACATCATAACATTTCCTCTGTTCATAACGCTGAAGGAAAACAGTGTTTTTAGGAAATTCCACTTTCCAAAAGTTGCATTGTCCATGACCAAAAAATGGCATTTACTTGTGGATCAGCACCTTCTAGATGTGGCCTCACTCTTTCTTCTGAATTGTATGCATTTTTTTGTCATCCTTCATTTCCTTATTGTTCATCTGTGCTCATCTTTTCTCCTCCTCCTCCTCGCTGTGTCCCAGGTGGGGAACTGTACACGGGGCTGACGGCAGACTTCCTGGGGAGGGACTCGGTGATCTTCAGGAGCATGGGAGGCCGCTCCACCATGAGGATAGAGACCGACCAGAAACTGCTGCACGGTACGGCCGCACGCATCCAACACAGAAATGACTCAATGTCCGATTTAATGTTCAGTCAAAGCACTAAGTCACTGTCATGAAGATATTTCTCCTGATATTTGATAGTAATGTAATTTTAACCCTTTGAAACCTGGACTGATGTCAGATGTCTTGTGGTTAAACGCTTGTTAAAGGTGTCTGGATGCAGAAACCTTTCAGAAACATTTAAACCTGTGAAACCGGAGCAAACTGGCTTGACTGTGGGAAAACTATTAGAAAGTGATCCAAAAATGAGGGGAAAATGTCCAGTAAACTATATTCATAATTATGATAATTATATTATATTTTAAATGATGTTACGAGAATAAAATATTCTCTTTTTTTGGTCAAATTTTCAGGTTTTTTTTTTGTTTTTTTTTTTTTAATTTTCAGGACTTGTGGCTAAATTTCAAGTCATTTTCTTGTCTGGTTTTTTTTTTTTTTTTTTTTTTTTTTTTTTTTACTTTTTTTTGGTCTTGTGTTTATTACTGGTTACAGGTTTTTGAAAAGAAATGAATTTGCTTAAAAAAAAAAACAAAAAAAAAAAACGATCATAACTGAGAAGACTGGCAGACCCCATTGTCGTCTGCACCGCGTTTTCCTGCATTTTATTGTGTTTAATCTTTGTGCGCCGTGGGCTGGGTCCTGTGGAAAGTCTGCTGATTTCTTTATGGAATGAGGGGAGATTAAGGCACAGAACAGGAGAGGGCTGCTGTTTCTTCCAGCACAATGAAAACTTTCTCACAGCAGCAGACAGTGGAACAAATGAGAAGCCAATGGAAAAATCACTTCCAGCTTATCGTCTCGAGTAAAGACAAAGGGCACCCAGCTGCTCCAGGAGAAACGTGCTCTTAAAACTGTAAAGCTGCAGTTCGAGGTCACCTCAAATGACTTTCTTACAGTAATATTGCCAAATGCTACACAAGACCTTTAAAATGTTAAAATCTCCGTCCTCCTCTGCAGACCCGAAGTTCGTCGCCGCTCACCTCATCCCCGACAACGATGACAGAGACAACGACAAGGTGTACTTCTTCTTCACGGAGAAGGCCATGGAGGCGGGCGACAGGGAGGGGGCCATACACACACGAGTCGGACGAGTGTGTGCGGTGAGACACTGTTTGGCTGCACTTTAATCCAGATGATGAACTCAG